>NW_015173694.1:647004-674373 GCF_001447785.1 Gekko japonicus | reverse complement strand
TGGGGGGGGGGGGGGGGACTCTTGCAGAACTTTTTTTTTTTTTTTAAGTGAAACATGACAACCAGCATTACAGGTCAAGTATAACAGAAGGAACAATCACTGTCAGAACCCTGCCTAACCTAACAAACAGGAAGTTGCTTAAATGTTATTAACCTGCCCAAACTACTTATTTGTTCAAATATTTATATCTCACTTTCCCCTGTGATTCAAGGCAGCTTACAGATAATACTGAAAAGCATAATAGGGGTGTGCAAAAAATAATAATAATAATTTTTCTGGCTCCATTGTAACCTATGGGGACCATTATAGTCAATGGACCCCATAGGCTATAATGGATAATTGATCTGGGGGTATCTGGGGCTCGGGGAGGGGGGCTGGTTTTTGAGGTAGAGGCACCAAATTAGTAACATAGCTGTTGGTGCCTCTCCTCAACCCCCCCCCCCTTTTCAAAAAGATTGGACCAGGGGATTCACTTCTATGGTAGGAGTTGCCCCCATCCTCCATTACTTCCAGTGGAGGGGGAAATGCCTTGTGGTCTGAAAGCAGTAATCCCTGCGCTGCCTGTTAAAATGTTGTGCACCAGCACCCCCTAGTGCAGTTTAGAGGGAACTATGAATCCAGTAATATTAAACATGACCATTAACATAACCAAATACATGATCACCACCATAGACCAGAATTAGAAGACGGCGCGGGAGGTAGTGTGTGAAAGAGTAATGGGGTGAGTACCACTGCTTTTAACAGGGTAAATAGAGAAAGGTCCTCCAACCCCACAACACCTCCAATCCCAGCATTGTCCTTAGTGGGGATGATGGGCAAGATAGGCTGTGGCCGTTATGGTGATAGAAGGGTGCCTTGGCGTCCCTAAGATGGGCAGATAGCTCTTTGATGTGTTAACACCTCTTGATCGGATGGGCCGTGTTTTGGTGGGCCTGAGCCCGAGAACCTGGCACCCAGATGGGCTAAGGCCCTGGGAGTCCACGTGGGGAATGATCTGAAAAGAGGAGATGTTCCTTTGGGGTTTTTTGGGGGGGGTTGCATTTTTGGTGGTCATTGTTGAGGGAAGCACGTTTGCTTCTGCGTGCATTGTGACGAGGGACAATAGAGGGGAATGGTGCCAGAGGATGCTTCTGGTTGTCCCTGGGGTGAGGGTGCCATGCAGCCGTCAAGGACCAGATGCTCCAGGATTGTCATTAACTAGCCAGTAACTTTAATTTAACTTGATTCGGTGTACCTAGAACTTGTCTCGTAGTTACCCTGAGTCTGTGCATGGTAGTAATAAAGCTGTTTAACGAGTCTGAACGTTTTCTTACTCACTGGCCTTGCTACTGGGCATATTAATGAAATACACCCCTTCAGGGTCGGGTGATACTAGGAGAGAGAAGGATGTAGGTTTTACCCTGAGGTGGTGTCACACTATCAGAGAGGGGTGATTAGCGACTCTCTGCCCCAGCCTCCTGACTGGGCTGAGAGCTGGCAGGGGAATTCTGGGAAGAAAGTACGCTTGCATTTACAGGGTAGTAAGGCTATCCCACCATAGTCCTGCTCAGCAGTCTGAGGCCAAAAAGCTTGGGGGGGTGGGGGGAAGGCCACCCAGTGTCACACACATCCGGCTTCCAGTTCAGTGGTCTTGGGGCTTCCCTGGCACCCAGAGCCTTTTCCAGCACACTGCGGTGTGTGTCCTCCCAGTGCAAGAGTGTGGGGTGTACTTGGTGCCTGCCCTGGCTGGAGCTGAGCCTTCTCTCGCCTGAGCCCAGTTAGCACTGTCTGGTTAGAGGCAGAGCAACAAGGTCTTCTCTCTAAAATGGCCGCCACCCAGCTAGGCATTCCCAGGTTGTCCCCTGCATTTACTCAGTTCCTGTCCTTCTCGAGAAATCAGCCCCTGTGTCCCCCTCCATTTTTTAAAGCCATTGTTGTGCACGATATGCTGCTCCCTAGCCTGGGCATGGGGAAGAGAAGGGTCGCAGAGTACCAGGGGTTCCTGCGTAACACGGTGCCCCATTGTATCCTAGGCAAGCACTGGAGCTCATTGAAACACCCTGCGGCGATCGTTGGCTGTTCCTTGCTGGAGGCACAGAAGGGCGAGGCTGAGGAGGCAGAGACGGTCAGCGCCATGGCTTCGCTGTCGGTGGACACAGAGCAGGGGAAGGCAGACTGCACTGTCCGGTACGCTTGCTCACTTGGATCAGGGATCAGGGATAGCAGTGCTGGAATGTCTTGACTGAAGTTCCTGATGGGTTGTACCCTCTCTGAAATTGTGTACAGGCATACATCTTTTTAGGAGCTGCGGTGGCTCAAGTAGTTTAGGGGAGCTGCGGTGGATCAAGTGGTTAAGACGCTGAACTGCAGGCTGTGGAAGGTCGGTAGTTCAGCAATTCGAGACCCGAGTGTGCCGCATGACGGAGTGAGCTCCCGTCTCTAGTTCCAGCTCCTGCCAACCTAGCAGTTCGAAAGCAAGAAATTGCAAGTAGATAAATAGGTACCACTTTGGTGGGGAGGTAACAGCGTTCCGTGCGCCTTGGTGTTTAGTCATGCCGGCCACATGACCACGGAAACGTCTTCGGGCAGCGCTGGCTCTTCGGCTTTGAAACGGAGATGAGCACCGCAACCCTAGAGTCGGATTCGACTGGCTTTTGAGCAAGGGAACCTTTACCTTTTATACATCTTTTCAGGAGAGACCTGCTGGGTCAGACAGCACATAGCACGGCTCTTCGTTTGGTGTGGCATGTATGCACACGCGCAGAAAGACCAAAGGCAGTGGATCCCATGCATCCTGCCTACATGTGGCAGTTTTTCCCCATCTCCTTGCCTTCACGGCAGCCTTTGCTTCATGAGCCCTCCAGCCCCCACCTTTTGAGCTCTCGCAGGTGGCTGCTGGGGGAAGTGGAAAGGAGAGACGATCCATTTCTGCCAAGGCTTTCCATTGGTTTATTTCAGGATCCAGTCCCATACCCACCAAAGAGACTGAGGGGATGTTAAAGGTTGTTTAAGGTAGCCAGCGGCATCTGGAGACTAGAACCTTTTTTTTTAGATGCATGGAGTGAACAAGGAAGAATGTGGTGGATAAATACTCATGTAGAAGAAGAGGGCCAGTTAGAGGACTAATCAGGTCGACCGAGATAAAAAAACCAAAGCCAATGCATCCTTGTTGCAGAGATAGAAAATGTAAACTGATCAACTGAAGTCCAAGAGAGTGACAGATGTGGGGGGAAGCAGCATTAAAATCCCCACTGATAGTCCGGGGGGGGGGGGCTGACGCACACCTAGCCCTCACAAGATAATGCTCACTATATCAAAAACAGGAATACTGAGTAGGACTCACAAATACCTTCATGGAAAAGTGAACACCTGGGAACCCTCAATTTGGGTGGAGGTAAACGGGTCAGTCTCATCCTAGACAGCTTGCAGGAGTTCCAGAAGCAGGCAATTGGGTCCCCTGGGTCAGATGGGGAACCAGTTCCTTGTTTTTATAATGGGGAAATAGAGGAAAAGAGGAAACTCCCATTGGCCTTTACCCCGTGACAAACCAGAAGGGGGATCCTGCTAAATCGTTCTTAGTCAAGTTCATTCTGGGCCAGCGTTCCTTAAACGGCAGAACAATTCCTTGCCAGTATGTTAAATGTCAACCAGGGCTGGTTCCAGGTTTTGAAGGCCCTGGGCAGAGAGGGCTTAGGGCCCCGCTCCCCTGGCCACTCCCAGGACCCCCACTCACATCTCCCTTCCTGCCCCCACCCACATATCCCCCCACCTGCCTTGGCATCCTTCTCCTGCCCTCTCATCAGCCTTCCCACCGCCTATGCTCACAGCCACTTGCACGGCCTTTCCTCAAGGCACTGGGTAGTGGCATGTGGCTGGGAGTGCTGCTGCTGTGACCTTCAGAAGCACTGCTTGCATCACCCGTGCGCTCTTCCCTGGTGGTGCTGGGCAGCCCAGGTAGCCAGAAGCACAGGGGGTGGAGTGCTTGCAAGCGAGGGAAGGGCGTGTAAGCGAGGGTCATTGGCAGTGAGTCCTGGCAGAAAACCTGGGTTCTGGCAAATGCCCCATCTGAGGGTATGCCAATGCCAACCTAGACATCAGCCTCGGATAACAACAGCTTTAGTCAAACAGAAGGGCAGAGCCGCAACGCCGTGCCCAGTTCGGAGAGGCGGCCAGGCTCACAGGAAGAAGGGAGGTCTTGCTCCGGCGACGACAGAAGGGCCATTAACCAGCTGTTCTTTGCCTTCCCCTTCCCACAGACAAACAGATGAGCCAATGGAGGCCGATCCCGTGTTGTGAAGTGCCAAGACTTCGATTTGTGTAGCTGTCACTCTGTGGGTTATAATTGGTCATTTGTGATTTCGTTTAAAACAACAACAAGAAGAAAACAAATTAATTTTTTTTATCTATTAAAAAAAAACGAGAAAAAAAATAGTTGCACTGGACAACATGAGCCCGTGTGTGCGTGATCGCGTCTGTCTCCTGGCATTTGTTCTCACCAGCATCACCATTTTGTCCTAACTCTTTGGGGATTTGTGAGGGGAATTGGGGGGGGGGGGCTTTCACATGGGTATCTCCTCCGTTATTCCTTTCTTAGCCATCCTTCTTTCTCCCCACCCAACCCCCTCCCGGGTTGCCCCCAGTTAAGAACAAATTTTGCCATAACTACACCTGCACACCGACACCCCATCAACTTGTAGGCCGGGGGTAGGGTGGGAGAAAGAGCTACGTTTCCTCTGCAGAACTGCAGCTCTGTTAATCTGCTCCGTACAACTGAATGGGCGCTTTCGTTTCTTCCACTTGTATGGAGGTGAAAGGGAACTGGTGGCAGTCAGGACAATTGAGGCGGGGGCAAGGATGGATGGCGGTGGAACTGAGGGCTCCTGTAGCTTCGATCCTCTTGTCCCACAGGTGGGGGGTGGGGAGCTACATTTCTGCTCTAAGAGGTTTTTCTCATCAGCCTGAAGCCCCTGGGATCTTGCAGCCTGAGGCAGCCGCCTGTATCTCCATTCGGGTCAGGCCAGCTGTGCTCTCTGTTGCTGACTCTGTTATTGAAATGCCATTTTCTCTCTACCTGGGTTCTTTGCACATTGAGATGGGATGGAAGGCAAATTCACAGATGCATTTTCAAATATCTTTTCCCTATCTTCCCAGCTTCTGATATTTAGCCATTCCTCCCCCACCCCCCACGGTGATCCAAAATTCTTGGCTATAATCTGAATTTTGTTGCCTATGTCTTTCTTCTGATCTGTTTAGCTATCAAGTGTCCCTCAGTATGTATAATTCTAAATGACTCTCTAGGAGGGAGTCCCCAAGGTGAGGAGAAAGGGAAAATGTGTGCCTTTAATTCATTTTTGTTAATGCCTTAATTTCCCTGTGCGTTTACGACCTCTTCCACGCACCCTTGTACAAAGTGACTCTTACAACCCTCCTTCTCTCTCCCCCCCCCCTGCCCCACCCTTCTTAGTTAGCATTCTCTAAGGGAGACAACCCTGTATAAATATGGAAAGGAATCACACGTAATCCCCCCCAGCACCAATGCACATTGGCCCCAATCCGGCTCTAGTCGTGCGTAAGCAATCTGTTAACATGTGACTAGTTGCACAATAGGATGTTCTTCCCATTCAAAGCAATGCCGTGCCGATAGACCCATCCAATTTACGTCTGCAGTTCCCAGTCCAGCAAGTGACACGTGCGTGAGCAAACCTGTTTACAAGCATGGGTCTCCTTAGCTGGATCAGGGCATGTGTAATTAAATCCCTTTTGTAATTAAGAGTGTGCTTATGTTGACTATTTCATGACCAATGCTTTCTGAAAATTCTCTTTTCTCTCTTTTGCTCTCTTTTCTTTTTCCTGTTGTCGCTGTTTGAAAGACTCCTCATCACTTACTGTAAATAATTTGATTTCTTGTATCACGTGCACAAACTTTGTTTCAATGAAACTTTGTCCATTCATAAAGAAAGAAAAAAGAAAAGAAAAAGGAGATAATTCTTTTTGCTGTTACTACTTCCCCAGCCAAAAAAAAAAAAAAAAGTGTAGAGCAATTTTAGCTTTTAAAAAGAAATGGATATAAAGAAAAAAGGTATATAATTTTATTACAGATGTATTATTTAATAGTATTTTTTTAACGTGTACCACAAAACTCTCCTTTCCTTTGGAAAGTCGCTGCCAGCCGGGGTAATGCGCGGCAAGGGAATCGAAGGGGCTTGTTGGGATGGTTTTCACTAATTCAGGGCAATGGGATTTGTAAGGGTGGGGGATGGGGAGGGAGGGGGGAGTCATGTGGAATTGGAGACTGTGATGTATTTTTAACTGCACTTTGGTTGCTAACCTCACCAGGATCTGTTTTTAAGGACACTTTGGGCTCAATTCGGGTTTAGTCTTCTGAAGTGTCCCGTGTGGAGAGCTTCCCTCCCAGCAGGTTTCTTGGGAGTTAATCGTGCTCATATCTGTGGGAAATGAAAAGCCAGGTCCGGACAGTGCCTTCCTTCCCTCCCTGCCTCTACTCCTGGTTTGGCACTGCAGCAAACATCTAAGTAGCCCACTCCAGAGGATAACAGAGGGACGAAAAAGGCCTTCTCTGTAGCCTGTTGTTCCAATTTACCAAAGTCCATGGCTTAAGACTGGTTCCTTGCGAATGCCGTACCAGATATATAAAACCCTGCTGGGGTGTGTTTGGGGGGGGGGCGTGCATGTGCAGAGAGAGGTAGAGATGGAGACCACTTGGCCCTGTGTGCTTTTGCCTCATTGGGATTCCCAGGGAGCAGATTTGGCTATCCATTACTAGGGGGTGTTTAACCACAGGTGCTCATTCTTTGCGCATGGCTCAGGTTTCGATGAGAGGGCATAAGCTGAACATCGGGGCCTGTGTGCATGGTTTTTGTGATGTTCTGAAGTTGCTTTGGGTCCTCAGATTTAGTGGCAGGGAGGGGGCAGCAGGGTAAGTGTCAGGCTGTTGTGTGGCCTACTGGACCCGCCTGTTTCCACATATGGGTTGTGTTTGCTAGATGCAAGAGCCAGGTGGTTTGTCCAGGGACAGGCAACACAACCCCGGTAGCAGTGGATATCAGGGCTGAAACACCTTGAAACGGCTCCTGCACAGCTCTGTAACTTGGAGTCATTCCTGATATACCGTTTGCATGAAGGGTTTGGGTTGGTATGTTGGCCTTGCAGTCCTGTCTGCTTCCCCAAAGGCAGTGTTGTTGAATGAGGAGTGGTAAGAACAGGCCAAGGGGATTTGCAAAGCCAGCAAGGGGGCGCGGGGGACATCAGTTTGGAATAAAAAAACGGAAACATTGGTTCTTTGCCATTAGAACAGTTTGTACATGCAGAGATGCCTTGTTGCTAGATACACAATTTTAAAACCTTTTGGTGGCAAGGTGTGCCCCTGTGTAATGAGACAGTTCATTTAAAAAAATGATTGTACATGTATAAAATCTGCAGTTGGTAGGTGCCATCTTAAAAGAGGTATCCCCCCCTTTCTCTTGCAGTAGGAATGCCTCTCCTAAGACAGTGTTGCCACGACACGTATGAGCATCGTTTCAAAGTAAACTCTTGTTTTACCCACAGGCAGACCTAATCAGTCCTTTAGTTTCTTTGATCAGGTGGACAGACCTGAATTTACTGACCATGCTGCTTGGGTTGCTTCAGAGATAAGACCGCAGATGTTTTGTCGCAGGAAGATGCAGTGGACACTGTCTAGCACAGTGATGGCGAACCTTTTAGAGACCGAGTGCCCAAGCTGCGACCCAAAACCCACTTATTTATCGCAAAGCGCCAACACGGCAATTTAACCTGAATACTGAGGTTTTACTTAAAAAAAAAAAAAACTCATACATTAACTTAAGATGATCCAAACAAAGTAAGGAAAGCAATCCCAAATGCTTTCATTTACTTAAAATTATTTGGCAGAGAATTCGACACTTTAATGATGGTCTGGGCCTGGCTGGGGCGATGGCACGCGTGCCCCCAGAGAGGGCTCTGAGTGCCACCTCTGGCACCCGTGCCATAGGTTTGCCACCACTGGTCTAGCACATTAAGATAGTGAGAAATATCTCAAAGCATGAATCAAGGGGACGAAGCAGAGAGCTGTTTCTGAGAACCTTTGATAATTTCTGAACTTCATATCCATAGTGGTGGTGTGAGGTTAATTCCATACACACACGTCTTTTTTTCTTCTTTTATTCATAGTGAGGGAAAATAAGCCATAGAGAGAGGAAGGAGCTTTGAGGAACAAAGACTTGGCCAGAAGGGTTACCAGTGAAGCTGTACCTGGCTTGATAAGCAGGCAGGCAACCCTTTGTTTGCATCTTAAACTCCACGCCCCTTATTGTTAACTAGGAAAAAGGTCCGTTGTGGAAATAAATGCAACGACGTCTAGAAAGAGGCTCTGGGCGGGTACCCCGGCCTTGGACACTCAGTGTCAATTTGCTATGGCAACCTCAGCAGGGTATAAGGACACTGAGTCCACCATTTTCTCCAGAGGAACTGATCTCTGCTACCTAAAGAACAGTTATAATTTTGAGTGATCTTCAGCCCACACCTGGAGATTGGCAACAATGGTTCACCAGAAGGGAATAGTTGGTTTGGAGGGTGGAGTCTATGGCTTTATACCTGTCCGAGGTCCCACGCCTCCTTAAACCTCACCCTCTCCAGGCTCCATCCCTCATATCTCCAGGAATTTCCCACCTGGAGTTGGCAACCCTATCTCCTTCCCAGCCAATCATCAACCTACCTTTATTTCCCCCTCATTCTTCAGCTTTCCACCCCACACACACCTGCAGCCTCTCCCATGCTCTGAAGCCCTGACTGCTACGTCACATTGGCTGTCATACGGGGGCCACCTCAGCAGCATATAAGGATAGAGAGCCCACCATTTTCTCCAGGGGAACTGATCTCTGCCATCTGGAAAGCAGTTGTAATTCTGAGTGATCTCCAGCTCTCACCTGGAGATTGGACACATTTTACCTCAGAACAGAAAACTGTTCAGAATGTTAGAGGCAAAAGCCAATCAAGTCGCATATACAAACGACCTCTGTGTTCCAAGGCAAAGGCCAATGAGGCTGCATATGCAAATAACCTCTGTGTTGTGATTGGCTATGGGGGGGGAGAGGAACAGCAAAATGTTTAGAATGTTGGAGGCAGGACTCAGGCAAAGCAGCCAGCGGATAGGGAGACCCTCTGAATGACAGATCAGAGAGCGAACTGATTTTGGAGCGTGTGGAATGTTCTAGAGAAGTTCCACCACCGTTCGGCTTTTATTTATAAGGGACAGTCATGTTTAGAGCTGTGTGGGGCACTTCAGTGCTGCCCCCAGCCTAGTTTATAACTGCTATGATCCAGATGGAGAGCTCAGTAGTCTCCCTGTCTTTTATGAACAACACTGTGAAGATGTATCATGCCTCTGTCCATACAACGGAAATGCCAAATCCCTGGCTGTGCTCAGGGGATGTGCTAACATGGGACAATGGATGAGCATGCCCCTAAAAAGGGCATCCCGTTGAAAATGTAGATCTCAGCCCCACAGCTGTGGCCCTGCTCCAGACTTTTGGAGTCTTTAAACGTGGCATCCCTCAACTATTCTGACATGCAAGACCATTTCCTAGGTGTAGGTTTACTCTCCACATTGGTGGCTAGCACCTTAGAAGGCAGGCCAGCACATTTTAAAGCAGGGCTCGCCTTTTCTCTTGCAGTTCAAGTGCAGCACCACCACCCCCCGCTTTCACAATGCACTCGTCACCCAATATGCTTTTTAGCCATTTGTACAGTAATCTCTGTCCACCTGGCTTGTTCATCTCCCCAGTCTTAAGGCAGGGTTATCTGCCTTTTTTTTAAAAAAAAGTAAAGCATAAAATGAACATTTTGTAACTTAGATGTTTGTTCATTTAAAAAATTCGTTTTAACAGAGCTGAAAAACTATTTGGGGGCGGTGCTGTCAAAAGCACTAGCCAATCAGTGCTGAGCACAGTTAGCTTCTAGAGCAGGGTGTCAAAAGCTGTTTCCCTGCACCTGAACCTGGACAGCAAGTGATATATTGGTGTGTATTTCCACAGTGGCTTAAACAATATACAGATGTACACACTGTTAATTTACACTTCGCCGGATGTGCAGGAAGTAGATACGAAAGGGAAGTACAAGGACATGTGGTTTTGCACATTCCCTGGTATAGGTTGCTCAGTTTATTCACTGTATGAACTCTCTTAACTGTGTGGACAGTCAGGAGAGTCCACGTGGGCTTGCATTTGTATTGTGTACCTTACGGGGATTGGTTGCACTCTATGTGTACCTTCCCTGAGATGCCCATCTGCCCCAGTTTTCACATGGATGTATCATAACCTCACAGGTACTGGCTACCAAATGATGGAAAGAAACATGACTGCAATTTCCTCTACCCCACCCACAAACCTAAAATGATTGTCCACCCCTGCTTATCCTCCAGTAGATATTTTGATCTATTTGCCACGAGTGAGGGAGAGAGGGGTATTGAGAGCATATTTGGGGATCAAAATCAGCTCTGGTAACGGCCTCTCATGCCATATGGGAATATCCCAAGAAGACTTCTTTTTTAAAAAAGAAACACTGATTTTACTTTTCTGTTCAGGGACTGACCTACTTAAGCCAAAATTTACTGGTGGATAGAATTTGTCTATAACTATAAATTTTCTGCTTCTTGGTGCTTTATCTGCAGTTGGGAGATTCAGGTTGCCACAGACAATCACAGTAAATCATTTCTAACAGTTTTCAAAAAGGTGACAAAGACAGAAGTATTTACTAAGACAGGTCTGGCTCCTGAGGTGCCTCGTGTAAGGTGAATTCTGTGTTCACCTTAATCAGATGGCAGAGGGCAGGACACACACGCCAAGCAGTGGGCCTTTTCACAAACTACTGAAAGAAAGGCAGGGTTGCCAGCAGGGGGATTTGGAGGGCCTTCCAGAGGTAGGCAGGGATGTTGTGCGATGTCCCCATCACGATGACATCATGCGTAAGTGACGTCATCACATTGGGGATGTTGCACATTGATGCTCTGCATTTTGGGCAAAACTATGGGGGGGTTGGCCTAAAACCATAGTTTTCCCCAAAAAACAGAGTGTTGCTGTATGACATCCCAACACGATGGTGTCACTTCCATGTGACGTCATCACATCAGGGATATTGCTATGTGACATCCCTGTTTGAGGGTGGGGCTTCCCCAGCCAGTTGGCTGGTGGCAGGCAGAAGCCCCAAAAATCGGGGAAATCCCCGCCCGGACAGGGGGTCTGGCAACCCTAAAGAAAGGCAAAAGCCATGGATTCCCAACTGCCTCTGCTGATGAATTTGGTGGCATTTATTGGCTTCTTCCCCTAGTGTTCCTCTGCCTCATTGGAACATGGAGTGCTTCAGAAGAATCCAAGAGGCTTCAGTTTGGGTGTGCAGAGAGCACCCATTTAGAAACATCAAACTTCAACTTCCAACATAGAAAGATTTTGGCTTGTTCTCTCCCAACCTTTTCCTCATATCCCACGGCAGCCATTTTGTGATTGGCTTCAGCCCTCATGGAAGCCATTTTGTGGTGGCGGCGACACTCCCTGTTCTCAAAATTCCACACTTGCCCAAGGGATCAGTCACATTAGGAGCCCCTGGCACAGGCCAACCTAAACTTTTAACTCCTTTGAGGAATTTTTGGTTTCTTTGGGGACTTTTGATAATCCCACACTCTTCCCCTTTTTAGCTGGGACAAAAAGTCAGGAAGTTGCCTTGGTGGGTTATGTTCACGGAAGGCTCAAACGATGTATTTTTAAATGCTCGTAACAAAGCGTAAGAACTTTGATTGGACACAAGTTCTTATGACCAAGATATACACAGGGCAGACACGAGGGCTAAATACCATGGAATATCTGCCAAGGCCCCATTTACCACAGCGCAGGAGCAGCGAACACAACCTGCCTTCTCTCTGAGTGGTAGCATTGAGGCCCAGTGGGAGGATTCGGCCTACTCATCCTTCTTCCAGTCCTTGACACTGATGCCATCATTACAAGCCTCTCCTTGGTCTGACAGAGGACTGGCAGCTGTGGCTGCTATATGCTACCATCTCCAGTTCTGTCTCCTGCCCAAGCAAGCAGTGGTGGCTTTTAAGAACAGCCGCCACCAATCAAAAGGAGATAGCAGATGGCTGAAGTGCAGGAGATGTTCCTAGCAGGCAGGTAAAGGGGAAAGCAATGTTATCTAACAATAACTGCTACCACCATTCCTCTGTCTACCACACCTGGGAAAGGGGGCTTGCTGGACACTATCTGTCCAGGAGCCCCTCCCCCTGCATCTGCAACCACCTTCAGCATAGTTACTGAAATAGTGGCTTGGTCCAGACATCCCCTAAAACCATGGTTTAATTTAACTTGAGGTTAGGTGTAAATGTCTGATCATGGGCTACTTTGTTTGGTTTGGATATGTCATGCCAAGATTTTAAGCCATGGTTTGAAACTGACTTATTAAGCATAGTCAGTCTTAATTAGCATAGTTTGTCTTAATTATGGTTTCACATGATATTTAAATGTGAATAGCCTGGTTTGATCCTGGCTTGTTCTCTAATGCCACCAAACAGAGTGGGATACCAGCCAGGTCTCTTGCAGAGAGAAAAGAGCAAAAGCAATTAAATCCACATTTGGGAAGGAAAACCAGCATTTGAGCAATCACCTGGAACAGAGGTCCTGAACATGGTACCGGGGGGGGGGGCGGGGATGGCGCCTGTGGACACATTTCCTGGTGCCTGCCAAGTGTTTTTAGGAAGTGGGTGGAGCTTTTGGGCAGAAGGGCCTCTGATTGGCCATTAGAGATTTTATTGGCTGTGCAGATTTTTAATAGCATTGCTTTGGCCGCCACAGCACAGGGATCTTCCCTGCATCACCGAAGGTAAGCTGTGTATGCAAGAAAATATTTTTTAAAACTGTTCCTTTAAAAGGCATCTTGTTAAACAGGCTTTCTGCCTGAAATGTTAAAGTTACTATTAAGAGTTACGCATAATCTCACTGTTTGACATTTGGTGGTTGGCTCTGCTTCCCATGGCAGCAGTTTTGTGATTGGCTCCACCCCCCCATGGCAGGCCTTTTTTGTAGTTGTGCCCACCGCCACTATCAATACAGGGGGTGGTGCCACCGCCCTGTATCAGAACTCTAAAGGTGCCAGCAAGCCCTGGTCTGGAAGCTGAATTCTTCCCCTAACTTGCCTTAGTTAAAAGAAAGCATGGTTTATGTCTGAACCAAGTCGGTTCTGCACAACATAGTATCAGATTAGGTGAAATGGGGGGGGGGCAGCATTTTTGGCAAAAATGTACTTATTTTTAATGCCTGTCTGCATCAGGGTATGAAAGGAGGTGGTCCTCAGGAATACACAATCTCTTCCTGCTTGTCTACACAGACGACTGCAGGCGTTTCCCACATCTGCACATGGTTGGGTGTGCAATCCCTCATGTCACACTTCCTTTTCACATACCCGGTTGTGGTTTGCAGCATATCCCCATGCAATAGGGTTTCCAGATTCCCCCTGGCTACCAGCGAGGAATGGGGGTAGGGTTGTCAGATCCAAGTTGGAAAACTCCTAGAGATTTGGGGACAGAACCTGGGGAGGACAGGAACCTCAGTGGGGTTCAATGCCATACAGTCCACCCTCCAAAATGTCTGTTTTCTCCAGGGGAACTGGTCTTTGTAGTCTGGAGATGAGCTGCAATTCCAGGGAATCCCCGGTCCCACCTGGAGGCTGGCAGCCCTACCGTGCAAACTTCACCTTGAGACTTGCAGAAGACAGAATGTTTGCTTCTGTCCCTGTGACTGAACAGGCACCACATACAGCCATTTTTTTAAAAAAAAGATGGAAACAGGGTAACCCCTGGGGATTCGCACACGTTACCAGGTTGCTGGATGCAGGACTTCCCTTCTGCACTGCAGAATTTTGCCGTTCTAGCACACGGCTTGCGCTCACTGGATCAGGCTAGCAACCCCACTGCACCAAAACAAAATACCATGTCCCACTCCTCTCCCAGTTGCAAAGGTGTTTGCCAAGGTTATAAAATTAGTACCTCTCTTTCCCCAGACACAAAAGTCTCCTGTGAAATCTGAAGTCGAGCAAAAGGTTATAAATAGGAGGGGACAGCCACCTAGAGTTAGTTGTACAATCTGATCGTTTTGGAGGGGGGAGGAAGGCAAAAATATTTCCCACCATTGTTTCCATCTTGATTGTTTCTCATCTTGGGATTAACTGGGGTTAGGCAGAGGCTGGGCAAGAGGGGAAGGTCCTTTGAAAAGCCATCAGCCCTTAGGGCCATTACACAGAACAGTTGTCTGCTGTGGCATTTTGTGGGTATCCCGTTATCCTTGGATTCCTCGCCAGTATTAAGTCGTGGGTGTGAGGGGATGTTCTTCAGCAACGGAATGGGTGTAGGTTTGTCTATATTTTTTCCCTAACCAACCCCCTTCCTGTGACATTGGAAGATGCCCCACAAGTGGAGATATCTGTATATTTTTTTTCCTTTCTGCGTTTCTTCCTGCTTTCTGTCTCTCTCTCTCTCTCTCTTCCTCTCTCACACACACTGTTTATCTCGCTCTGGAAACCAATTTTCAGTTGAGTATTTTGTAATATGTTCCAATGTTTGTCCTTGTGTAAATAAAATTGTTTCTGGCAATATTTTGTGGTAGAATCTCTATGTGTGGTGCCTTCTGGCTTTCTCTGTGTATGTGTGAGTCTTGTTCCTACTTCCCAACTCAGCGGGAGGGGGGGGGGAATCTGTGTGTGGTGTGTCTTGCTGTTTTAAGGTCTTGGTTTTACATAAGCACTAACCCAGCACTAGTAGCATAATCGCTGCAGGTGTCTGCAGAACTACAGGGAGCATTAAACGAGGAATGTAAAACATTTACAAGATGGTGGGCCAAAATGGCTTT
The DNA here is from genome assembly GCF_001447785.1 of Gekko japonicus. NCBI lineage: Eukaryota > Metazoa > Chordata > Lepidosauria > Squamata > Gekkonidae > Gekko > Gekko japonicus. Next base: position 659,491 of record NW_015173694.1, on the reverse strand, counting down.
GCGGGGCAGATGGGCAAGGACTGGAACAGCCTCCCAATGATATAGTTTTCTGTTACCAAATTCTAAAATTGTGTGCATGTACAAACAGAGAAGTTGTTGCTAGTTTCCTGTATAGCAATCACAATGAGCCTTCCCCAAACCATTTTTTTTGTTTTTGCCACTCTTCTTGCTATCTAGCACTAGAGGGAACGGACGGTAGAACACAATTGGAATGGTGGAAAAATTCCCTTGTGGTGGGCACTCTCTCCTGAGAAAGGAAATCCAGATCAGGGTTTCTAAAAGGCGGCTCATGAGTTACTAGTAGGCTGGTGCTGCAGAGTGCATCTTGGCGCCTCTCTTGAAGCCCCAGAAATAAAATTACAAAAAGATCTGCTCTCCATTTTTTTTTAAAGCGTTTATTTCAAGGGATTTTCCTGTGTTGCTTTAGTGGACAGACCCATTTCTGGTGCTCTTCCTGGTCTGCGTTCTGTTTCTATGGTAGAACAAGACTTGGTAGCATGCCAGTGGAGGGAAGGGGGAGTAGCTCTGGATATTTGTCATTACTCAGAAGTAGCCCGTTTTGAAAGGGAAATCTGGGGACCCTGATTGAGACACTAGGCCGCCTGGAAAGTCTCAGCTTTCATTCCCTCCCCCCCCCCCAGCACCTCTAAAAACATGTGGAGAAGATGATAGGTTTGAGAAGAACAAACAATGAGAAATGTTGCAAACACGAGTCTGGATTTCATAGTTTATTACAATACCAATGTCTAGGCTTTGATTTTAAAATAATATTTGTCAAAGGATGGGGAGGAGCACAGCAAAATCTAGGACAGCGCGACTCAGTTGCTTTGTGTCTTGACGGGCTGGCTTGTCCTTGGATCTCTTTGGGCCGCTACCTATCTACGTCCTGTACCCCCTCCTTCCGTGGTTTGCCAGGCCAGGATGGTTCTACTGTATGCTTTTTAGAAAAACGGTCGCTGCTTGCCAAGAAAAACACAGACTTTGTTCCAGAGGAATTATGTTTCTGGACACGTGTGCACAGGTACGTAACTGGGCTCACTAAGGAACAGGGTGGCTAAAATCAAAGAGGGAAGGGGGAGGCCGTTTGAAAGGCTTTACCAGCCTGATTTGGACCACATGGTGATGACTGAGGAACAGGGATCTATGTGGAAGGAACAGAACATAATATACGCATCCAGGTCCACTATCCATGTCTACTAACATTGGAAATCTGAACCAAAGCTGGGAGTGTCGGCTACCTGAGCAGGAAGCATTGTGCTTTTTTCTACTGGAGAGAGAGGAGGAGGAGGAGAAAATCCAGCCACTCCTGCCATATACATCAAGTCCCACCTGACCTAATTCAGCCAAACATTCAACCAACTGGTTTTTAAAAGTCCAAGATTATCCCACTTGCCTTGCCAAGCAAAGCGTTTCCAGGGCTCCTCTCTCCCTCCCCCACCCCATATCTAACCTAAATCTCTTTGGTTGCACTCTGGGACTTGAACATAAAGAGTTGTTCCCTGTATTTATGATGAGTGCACAAGGCTATTGTAGCTTGCGAGGAGTGAGGACAGGAAGGATTCGAAGCCAAAGGAGCTAGAGATCTGGAGAAGATTTTTTTTTGGTTTCAGGGGAAACAGTCTCGGCCCAAGTGAACGAAACAGCTGTTCTCTCCAAGAGAACCATTTTTGGACAGTGCATAATCTTCACAGAATTTTCCCCGTAGCAAGAGGAGAAACAGGCAAAGGGAAAACTAGTTGGTACATACTAGGCTTGCCACCTCTGCTCCTCAAGGAACAAAGAGCCTCTCTGCTGGCTACTTTTGGTGGGGTGATGCCTTCCTGGAGGCCACGGCATGGACTAGTCTGGGCAGCAGCGCTACCACCACCCAAGGGAATGTGGCATACTTGACAAACGTCAGCCCGTACCAGAGAGCCAAGTTCTCTGGCTGCGCTGCGTTGCTCAGGACTTTCAGGACCAGAGTGGCCAAGCTGGCACACCAGACCCTCTGAGGCCAGCTCAGCTTCTCCCATTTGAGGTGGCTGTAGTAGGAGGAGTGGAGAGCCAGCCCGAGCCCGAGGGCTGTGGCCACATCACGAGTCAGCGATGCGAAGGGTCGTGTGTCTATGCGGATCCACTTGGGATTGGCGCACCACTTGGTAGCAAGGCCGAGTGACCTGGAGGGAGCAAAGGAGGGACAGGAGTGAGTTGGGCAGGTATGTATGTGAGGCCATTAAGAGAAGTGTGATGCAGTTGTTAAGAGGACTGTACTTAAACCAGGTGGATGCCACTTCGTTTCTGTGCTCAGCTTGGGGATGCCAGCTTCCAGGTGGTGGCTGGAGATCTCCCGCTATTACGATCAGTCTCCAGACAACAGAGACGCGTTCCCCTGGAGAAACTGGCTGCTTTGAAAGATGCAGTCTATGGCACAGCACCCTGCTGAGGTTCCTCCCCTCCCTAAACCCCGCCCATTCTAGGCTCCACCCCCAAAATCTCCAGGTACTTCCCCATCCAAAGCTGGCAATCCTAGCTCAGCTACAAAACTTAAGTGTGACCTTGGGCCAGCCACACACTCCTCCCTAACCTACCTCACAGTGTTGCTGTGACAATAAAAGAAGAGAGCATAACAGGGGGCCTGGTGGAGGAAATCAGACCAGTGGTCCATCTAGCCCAGCATCCGGCTTGACACAGTGGTCAACCAGTCGCACCGGTAAGACAACACCCAGGGCACAGAGGCCAAGGCCTACCCCATGACGTAGCCACCTAGCACTGATATTCAGAGTTTACTGCCTCAGACTATGGAGGTTTCCCTTTAGTCGCCATGACTGTTAGCTGTTGACGGGCCTGTACTCCATGAATACACTTTTAGAGCTATCTATGCTTGAGGCCATCACTATGTCCACCGGCAGTGAATTGTACAATTTAATTACTTGAGTAAAGTAGTATAACCTTCTGTCTTGTTCCTTGAACTCTACCCTGAGCTCTTTAGAGAAAGAACAAGATAAAATACAGCTAAATGAAACTCCCTTTACATTGCCAGGGCTGATGCAAACTGCCTCTTGGAAAAATATTCCCTTGCTGAATAGGCCTGACTACAGCCTTCAGAAGAGCCAGTACGCTGTAGTGGTTAGAGTTCCAGACTAGGATCTAGGAGGCTCAGGTCTGAATTCCCCGCTCAGCCTTAAAGCTTTCTGGATGCCCTCGGGCCAATCTTTCTCCACGTAACCTACCTCGCAAGGTGGTTGTGGGGGGGGGGAAGGAAGAGAGAACTATGTACACTACCCTGAGCTCTCCAAAGGAAGGGTGGGACAACAAATATAACAGATGAAGAGATAGATCAAGATGGGTAGCCATGTTTGTCTGTCTGTAGCAGTAGAGAAGAGCAAGAGTCCAGTAGCAACGTAAAGACTAACGAAATTTGTGGCGGGGTCTGAGCTTCCGTGAGTTGCTGCTCACTTCTTCAGACCCAGCTCGGACGTGAGTCCATCTGTCCTTATATCTTGGGAGAGTGGAGTGATTTCAGATGAATCGAGACCTAGGTTTCCTGTCTCATTACCAGTGTTGATTTCTCCAAGCCTGCTACCCCCTCTGCATGTCACATCCCACTATTCCTAATCCAATCACACCTACTATTCTCATTCACCTGCTATTGTCGTTCAGCCTCTGAAATCACTCCACTCTCCAAGATATTAGGACAGGTGAACTCACATTCTAGCTGTATCTGAGGAAGTGAGCAGCGACTCACGGAAGCTCATCCCCTGCCACAAATTTTGTTAGTCTTTAAGGTGCTACTGGGACTCTTGCTCTCTTCTACACACAAAGAGATATACTTCATGGATATAATGTCAACACTGCAATTTGATTCAGACCAGCTTTCAGTATATGGATTAAGCTCTCTCCGCCCCAGTCTGGGGGCATTTTGTCCTGTTTATTTGAGGGCCTCTTTAAAAAAACAAAAACAACTGGGATAAATTGTGATTAAGGATGAATTAAAGCTTCTCACACCTGACCACCTGCCCCTGTCGGCAGAACTCACCAGTTCAGATCTACACCGAGAGCTATCAAGGTCCAATAGGTCGTCAAAGTACTTAGCAAAAGGAACAGCGAAGCCCGCAGGTAGAAGCTGAGTTCTCTCTCCAGCGGGGCCCGGGATTCCAGCAGCCAGCCAAGAATGATACCTAGAAAGGGAGAGAGAGAGCAGGAGAAGAGGAAGCAGAGGTGATCCCATAAGATTTTGTCACTTATCATCCTACGCATACAAGACAGGCAGCGAAGGAGACCGATGCCCGCAACCCAGCTCAGCCCTAGGTGTGTTTTCCAGCCACAATGAGCCACTGCATGGATGTGTTTAATTAATGTGTACCTCAGTAGTTCTGACTCCTGCCCGTGAACATGGGGGTTCCCTTGAATCACCATGACTTGTAGCCTCTGACTTGTAGCCATTGACAGGACTCTCTTCCGTGAATGCGCTGAATCTCCTTTTAAAGCTAATTCAACAAGGGGCCTTCATAGCATCCTACAGCTGTGATTTCAGCAAGCTAAATGCTCTATCCGAGGAGAAGTAACTTCCTTATGGCTCCTTGCAGCACTGGGACCCACCAGTAGATGCAAAGCTGTGCCTGTCTGGTGGTGAACAGGTAAGGAAATCCAACAGGGTTTGGGGTACTCTCCATGTCAGAACTGCCACAATTCGCAGACCAGAACATACCACTGTAAAATGCCCCAGGGCCTAACTACGCATTTCTTTTTCCTCAGAGATATCCCTGGATTTGGCGGGGAGGTACGTCCTGACATTCCATGCTTCCCAGGTGCATGGGGGCCTGATTTGTCTTGGGAGCACAGCACGCTGAAAGAAGTAGCTTAGGTTTTCTTCTCCGGGGCCATTTCCCTGACTTGACACAAACATTTTGGGGTCTGCCTGTGTTCTCATGGGCAACATCCTCCATTTCCACATGGTGCAGACAGCACCCCACTCAGGGTCATTTCGGGTTGTGAAAATGGTAGAGAGGACGGTATTAGGCCCCATGTCTACGCATGATAATCCAAATCCGTTTTCCATACGCCTCTGAAGTATGTAATTTCAGAACACACCTCTCCACCCTACCCGGGGTTGCTCCCAGGGGAAACATAAAGCACGCAGCGAGGCCTTTGGAGATATGCATGAACGGGTCTTTCTGCAAAGGATCATGGATTATCAACACACACAGTGGAAATGGCCACAACACTGGCAACCGTGACAAGACACTCACCTGCCAGGATGCCACCAAGTACCTGATGGGGGAAATGAGCCAGGATGAAGATACGCGAAAGTCCCACAGCCAGCAGGAGCAGGAGATAAACAGTAAAGGGCACTGCTCTTATAATCCGGCTGGAAAGCAGGAGGGATGACATGGTGGGTTAGTCAAGAGGGGGGCAGAGGAGCTTCCTCTGCCCATTGAAATAGCTGACCGTCCTGATCCAGAGCCAAGAACCAGTTTCAGTGCATGCCTGGAATGTGAGAAGCAGGGAAAGAGGACCTCTGAGCATATCCTGCCATGTTACTGCCCTCATCTCACCCATGTGTGCATAAGAAACACCTCTCATTTAAACACAAGATCATGGCGGAGTTTCTGAGTAGAGAGCTGACGTCTCTTCTGGAATGCTGATTCCACAGTGACAGCGATTTTTTTTGCAAGTTCTTACATAATCTGAAAGGAACTGGGATCTGAGATTCCACAGGGAGAAGTAGCAGCGAGCTGGTGAAAAGGTTGTTTATAAGTTTGCACTGACTGATGTCAGAGTCCTGATGTCCAGGCAAGAACAAGAGAAGAAGAAGAGATTGGATTTATACCCCACCCTTCACTTGGAGTCTCAGAGCGGCTTACAATCTCCTTTCCCTTCCCCTCCCCACAACAGACACCCTGTGAGGTAGGCTGGGCTGAGAGAGCTTTTTCGAGAACTGCTCTTTCAAGAACAACTCTGACAGAACTACGGCTTGCCCAAGGTCATCCAGCCAGGTGCAAGTGGAGGAGTGGGGAATCAAATCCGGTTCTCCCAGATTAAAGTCCGCGGACTTAACCACTGCACCAAAGTTGGCCTCCATCTGGGAAGCAACCCAAGGCTGATCAGGAGGACCATGCCTTTCCTGCCATGCCTTGAGTTAGATCCAACCAGCTTTTCCTCTGGTGAAAAAGGAAGGAGGGGATCCCCTTTGACCACCCAAAAAGACTATACTGGAGCTCATGGAACCTGCATGGGCAAAAACCATGTGGGACTGGGTGGGGGGAGCCTTCAGTAAAACAGAACAGGGTGAGCAAAAAAGCCAGCCGGATCCAGCCCCATATTATAGCTGATTATCTTGAAAAGGGGCGTTCTAGTTTTAGTCCCACTGACAAAGAAACCCTAATTCCTTTTCGATGTCAAGGGGCCACCACACCCTGTCGCAATGCATGCCATGAGTTATGCACTGTCAAGGTGAAACAATGCCTCCTTTTGTCTAACTTGGTCCCACTGCCAATCAGTGGTGATTACTTCTAGTATAGCCCTGACCTGGATAGCCCAGGCTAGCCCAATCTTGTCAGATGGAAGCTAAGCATAGAATCATAGAATCAAAAAGTTGGAAGGGGCCATACAGGCCATCTAGTCCAGGGGTGGCCAAACCTGTGAGCCGCAGCTTGGCCACCCCTGATCTAGTCCGACCCCCTACTCAATGTAGGATCAGCCTAGAGCATCCCTGAAAAGTGTTTGTCCAGCCGCTGCTTAAAGACTGCCAATGAGGGGGAGCTCACCATCACCCTAGACGGCTGATTCCAATGTTGAACAACTCTTACTGTAAAAATGTTTCTCCTAATATCCAGCCGGTACCTTCCCACCCTTAATGTAAACCCATTATTGCAAGTCCTATTCTCTGCTGCCAACAGGAACAGCTCCCTGACCTCCTCTAAGTGACAGCCCTTCAGATACTTAAATAGAGCAATCATGTCCCCCCTCAACCTCCTCTTCTCCAGACTGAACGCTCCCTGGCTAGTACTTGGATGGAACACTTCTAAGATATACCAGGGGTGTGATGCAGAGACAGGCAATGGGACTTGTTGTTGTTATTCAGTCGCACAGTCGAGTCCGACTCTTCGTGACCCCATGGACCACATCATCACTCGCTATCTAATCTCCCCAATCAATCAATCATTAGACCAATTCGGGTAACAGATCTAGGGCCCCTTTCTCAGCAGAAAAACACCTGCTTTGTAATCTTTGGTGAAAGGATCTCAGGCAGAAGGTACAAGGAAAGACATTTCTCACCTGAGACACTGGAAAACGGCTGCCAGCCAGAGCAGGTGGTACTGGGCATGGGTGGACTGAGGAGTCTGACTTGGTACGGGGCAGCTTCCTACATCTACCTAATCCCTGATCTGAGGACCTAGAATATTTACAGTACGATCCTAAACAGTTAAAGGTAAAGGTTCCCTTGCTCGAAAGCCAGTCGAATCCGACTCTAGGGTTGCGGTGCTCATCTCCGTTTCAAAGCCGAAGAGCCAGCGCTGTCCGAAAACGTTTCCGTGGTCATGTGGCCGGCATGACTAAACACCAAGGCGCATGGAACGCTGTTACCTTCCCACCGAAGTGGTGCCTATTTATCTACTTGCAATTTCTTGCTTTCGAACTGCTAGGTTGGCAAGACCTGGAACTAGAGTTGGGAGCTCACTCTGCCATGTGGCACACTCGGGTCTCGAACTGCTGAACTACCGACCCTCCACAGCCTGCAGTTCAGCGTCTTAACCACTTGATCCACCGCAGCTCCCCTAAACAGTTACACCCTTCTAAATCCATGGGTTTAGAAAAGTAATTGTTTCTGAACAGAACTGTTCAAAATCTAACTGTTTTCTCCAAACGTAAGTGTGTTCTCCTCGTATTTTTAAACTACCTGTAGGCCAAAAAACCCACAAAATGAAATACATTACAGACCATTTTTTTAAAAGAGAAAAATACGATTAAAAAGAGGTGTTGTTTTGTTTTAAAAATCCATCCGTTAAATACAAATTATTGTGAAACCAAATGAAGGAGGAATAATGGGGAATTGGAGTCTGCAGGATCAGGAGATGATACCTCTTGGCGTGCTGCGATGACCACACAGACAAGGTGGTTACAAGAGGCCACAGTGCTGCTCCAGTGATCATACAGTGGCCTGAGGGACTACCTGCAAAACAAGAAACATGAGTTCCTCTTTGATGCTTTTGGAGCTGATCCTTTTCTCTTCTGGTATTAGAGAAAATACTTCACATAATAGTGTGTGATAAGGTGGAGGAGGCAGTTTTGTCTCACAGACACACACACACACTGTTTTCAGGGGTTTTTAAAAATAGACCCCCCCCCCAATTCACTCACTACTTTACAAGGGAACTAGAGGATTCATGAATAAATGCATTTAGTTTGACCCTCAGAATAATTTATAACTCAGCTGGCTGACACCACAACAGAACCAAACAAACACAGAAAGACCTCAGTAACGTCCTCAAAAGATAAAAAACAAAAAGCCGAGGTCTTTTGACTTTGAAGCTACTTGTGGTGCTCATCAAACTGACAGGAGATAGCACTTGCTTTCATCATTATTATCCAAGCACACAAACACAGTGCCTTTATGTGTCAAAGACCAATCTTCCCCACAGATGTGGCATTTGGTCTCCTTTACCCCAGGTCAAAACTTCATTTTGTCAGAGGTACCAGACAGCCGTTTTGGTCAAATCACCTTACAAAGGGGGCATATGAGGGGGGGAGGAATGCTCCAGTGACTGAACCTCCTTCAAACCACAAAGAGAGAATCATCTTTTTTCCCCCAGACAGGATATAATTGTACATCCCCTCAAGGACAGTTGAAGAGTGTGGGGTGGGCTAACTTACATCCCATTTCATAATAACATCCTAAATCTGATTTTTGATCTGCAGTTTGCCTACATGAAAACCTCAGAGCAAACACAAATTGATGCAGATTCAGGTGGGTATCCATGTTGGTCTGAAGCAGTAGAACAAAGTTTGAGTCCAGTGTCATATAGAATGGTAGACTGAAATGCGTTTATCTGGTCTCGTGACAGAGGAGGCATAACAACTGCACAACCAATCACCCCACCTCAAAGAAAAGGATGCTGTTAATTACCTCCATGCTTGAGAGGAGATGAATGGTGTGTAACAACAGGGCATCAGTTAATTGCTCTTAGCATTTCACAATTAAGGATACATCAGTCTCCAATTCTGACATATTTATTTGCTTCTCTGTGCCCCCCCCCCCCCGGAATTGAATCCAAACAAATAGTGACCATGTAGACTTAGCTTGTTATTAGGGCTGCCAAGTGGGGGCGGGTGGCGGGTAAACTCCGCCCCCCGAAGCTCAGCGTCACAGGAAGTGACGTGCACATCGACCACGTTGGGGGCATGGCCTGGATCGGGGAGGGAAAACTCTATGGTTTTCCCTCCCTCGATCGTGCGCATCCGGGGACGGCTCCCGGAGCCAGCCAGGGCTCCCCCGCCGGTGAGTATTTTGGACTTGAGAACCCTACTTGTTATCCCTATTTGGTCTTTGCATCTGTTAAAACATCTTCATTATGTTAAATGGTAACCATACAAACTAAGCCTGCTATTCCTGAATCTGAATCATTATGTTGCATGCTATTTACTGCCCACCCTCTACCTATATGTATGGACTGGTAAATTCCATTTCATTGTATCTGAGGAAGTGTGCACACATACGAAAGCTCATACATTGAATAAAGCTTTCTTAGTCTTTAAGGCACCACTGGACTCAAATTTCGTTCCAAAAATTGAGACAGCATTTCAGTCACAAATGACCCACAGCTCCCTATTTATGTATCTGTTTGTTTCATTCAAGACCCTTTGGATTTTCCCCTAAGAAGACTCAAGAAGCGATCTGGTGCCAAGAAGCACACTGGTGGTCACCATGGCATCCAATGGGGATAACTAGTGTAAAGGTAAAGGTAAAGGTTCCCTTGCTCGAAAGCCAGTCAAATCCGACTCTAGGGTTGCGGTGCTCATCTCCGTTTCAAAGCCGAAGAGCCAGCGCTGTCCGAAGACGTTTCCGTGGTGATGTGGCCGGATGGCATGACTAAACACCAAGGTGCACGGAACGCTGTTACCTTCCCACCGAAGTGGTACCTATTTATCTACTTGCAATTTCTTGCTTTCGAACTGCTAGGTTGGCAGAAGCTGGAACTAGAGACGGGAGCTCACCCCGTCATGCGACAACCCGGGTCTCGAACTGCTGAACTACCGACCTTCCTCAGCCTGCAGTTCAGCGTCTTAACCACTTGAGCCTTAAAATAGTTTATGAAACAGATCTCCGGCTGTGTCTCCCAAAAAGAATAGCCGCTCTTAAGGAACGAAGCAACCTGGAGCTGCCTCACCCATCTTTAAACCACAAATTGCTGATCAGCTGAAGTTTGAGACCCTCATTTTGAATTACCAACCTGGCCCCGTTTCACAGGATGCAGGAAACTGTTGGAGAGAGACTTCCGTTTTACTGGAATATGCAGACTCCAGAACCCACCAGAAGGGCCTTTCACCAAATAAGAACCTTGGGAAAGTGAAAAGGGAGGAAAAGTCATAGAGACACCAAGCTTGGAGTTATCTACTCAACCAGAATCAAAAGAACAGTGTGGAATTTGCAGCGGCGAGATCTACAACAGGCCACTTGGGAGGCTGAGCTTTCTTTAGTTAGATATTCATATCCCATTTTCCTCCCCAACATGACCCGAAATGGCTTACACCATTGCTTTCCCCACCTCCATTTTATCCTCACGGCAACATCCCTGTGCCATAGGTCCGACTGAAAAAGGGTGAGTGGTCCACAGTGACCCAGCAAGTTTCCATGACGGAGTAGGGACTCCAACCTGGATCTCTGAGATCCTACTCAGACACACTTAACATGGTGGCTCATCACCTCCCTGACAGTATCCTTCTGGATAAAGCATTTGTGAACTGCAGATATCAAATGCCTTAAAAGGTAGAGGGGCATCAAGTTGTGAACTTCCCACCTCACCCATATAACCACCCATAGCTACAGCAGCAGCAGCAGAAGAGACTGGATTTATAGCCCACCCCTCAATTGGGAGTCTCAGAGTAGCTTACAATCTCCTTTCCCTTCCCCTCCCCACATCAGACACCCTGTGAGATAAGTGGGGCTGAGACAGCTCTTTGAGAACTGCTCTTGAGAGAACAGCTCTGAGAGAACTGTGACTGGCCCAAGGTCACCCAGCTGGCTGCACATGGAAGAGTGGGGAATCAAACCCGGTTCTCCCAGATTAGAGTCTGCGCTCTTAACCACTACACCAAAATGGCTCTTTTAAGGGTTAACATACATTCCTAATCCCCATTCCTTTGAATATTGCTTTATGACCATTGCTCGCTCCTCACCATTTAAAGACTAAATTCAGCCATTCAGAGATTAAGCCCAGCCAGAGCACCTTCAGTCCAACCTTCCAGTCCAAGAAATAGGCAATTGGGAAATAGATGATGAAGACGCATTTCGGGTCACCCAAGAAAGTCACCCACAGCCAGAAATCTTCCATGCAGGGCACCCCCTGCAACAGCTCTGCAATCCAGATTCCATTGCTGTAGAAAGCATCCATAATAGGTGAGGCTTTAAATAAAACAGGGAGTCATGTTAGGATATTTTCAGCCAAGTGCACAAGCCGGATGCTTTTGTACTGCAAACTTCAAGAGGTTTTAACTCAGTTTGCTGTCCTGGCTTCTCCCAAGGAACCCTGGGAATCAAGGGCACCTTAGGTAAAGTATGACTCTGGCATGCCCCCCCGCCCCCATCAATATACAGCAAAACATAACAGAAAAGCACAGTGACCAGCCACAACAGCAATTATTGGGGATCATATCTGCAGGGGTCATTTCGTAGAAAAAGAGGTGCAGGAGCTCATTAGCACAACTCATTAGCATAACTTATTTGCATATGCCACACCCCCTGATGTCACCGGAAGTGTGTCAGAAGGCAACACCCACCACTCAGGCTCCATTGGACTGTTTTGGATTGCTAGCTATGGGGGGGGGGGGGGGGGTGAAGATCTGCCCTCACAGAGGGAGAGCTTGCACTTGAAGGCGGGCCGGGGGGCTTTGCAACTTACCTGGGCTCCTTCTTGCTCCTTGTGGCCCAACTGAGGGCTGCTGGGAACAGGGGGCGGGGCTTGTTGCATGTGCCCGTCCCCTGGGCTCCTTACTGCAGGAGCTCCGCTCCTGTGCGCTCCCGCAGGAAATGACCCCTGCATATCTGAGTTATATGCCAGAACTCTCAAGAGGGAAATGAAGTTTTCAATCCATATACTGAAAACTCACAAATTTTTAAACATTTTTAAAAGAATTTTGTTGAAGAGGTACCGGAACTCCATTCTGGTGCACTTCCCCAGAAAAAAAGCCCTGGTTATACACAGAAATGGCCCCAGATTGTATCACTTGCATTTCATAGTGATTTAACCCTACTTGGGAGAAGGGCTGTGGCTCAGTGGAAGAGAGTCTG
>NW_015173694.1:626329-646986 GCF_001447785.1 Gekko japonicus | reverse complement strand
AGCGTCTGCTTGGCATGCAGATGGTCCCAGGATCAACTCCTGGCATCTCCAGTTGAAGGGATCAGACAGTAGGTGATGTGGAAGGCCTCCGTCTGAGACTCTGGAGAGTTGCTGCCAGTCTGGGTAGACAATACGGACCCTGATAGACCGTGGGTCTGATTCAGTATCAGGCAGCTTTCTGCATATGGATTACATTTTTCTAATTGTGTGTGTGTGTGTGCGTGCGTGCACACAACTGGGGATCCACTATGGCCACAATCCACACGGCCCTCACCAGCCGTATGGCTGTTTTTTTAAAGACATAATAACATAACTGGATAGCAAGTCACAGAACTCCTGCATTGTTCGTCATTTAATCCCTATCAAGGCCAAGTCTGAAGCCATTTTAATATCTTTGGACAATAATAATAACAGTCCTATGTAAGCGTGCACAGATGTCTTAGTATATTTTCCCCATAATTCTGAGCTCATTTGTCTGTACACAGGGGTCATTTTGTAGAAAAAGAGGTGGAGCTCATTAGCATAACTCATTAGCATAACTTATTTGCATATGCAGCACCCCTTGACATCACCGAAAGTGTGTCAGAAGGCAACACCCACCGCTCAGGCTCCACTGGAATGTTTTGGATTGCTAGCTATTGGGGGGAGGGGAGGCATGCAGATCTGTCCTTGCAGAGGAGGGAGAGCTTGTACCTGAATAGAACTTGGCCTTAAAGGTGCCACTGGACTGTTTTGGGCTGGGGGGGGCCTCTGCAGCTTACCTGGCTGCTTCTTGCTCTGACTGAGGGCTACTGGGAACAGGGGGTGGGGCTTGTTGCATGTGCCTGCCCCCTGGGCTCTTTACTGCCGGAGCTCCGCTCCTGCGCGCTCCTGCAGGAAATGACCCCTGTCTGTACACCCAAAATATAGCAGCCACTTTCCCCACATTTACCACCTTTGCATTTGTATTCCTCACCTGATCTATCAAATTATTGGGCCTCTGTTTCAGACCCAGGAAGTCAAATTTATTAAAGACACAGGTGGGTTTATATCAGGGGTGGCCAAACTGTGGCTCGGGAGCCACATGTGGCTCTTTCACACGTATTGTGCGGCTCCCAGCAGGGCGGCTGGGGAAGCGAAGGTGAGGCATGCCTCCCCATTTGGTCTTCCCTTCTCCTTGCTTTCTTTCCACCTCTCCCTCTCCCCATCTCCTTCCTTCCTTCCCACCATCCTTTCTCTAATCTCTTTCTCCCCTCCCTCCCTACCTAAAGTTAAATATCATTATCAATATCTGTTTTTACCCCTTTTGCTTTTATTTTTGGCAGTCTCATTTAATGTTAATAAAAAGCAAATTTGCATACTTTCCAATAAAAACGTGTAGGTTATATATTTGTTCATGCCTTGAGCCCCTCAAATATCTGACGTTTATTCTATGTGGCTCTTCTGTTAGGCAAGTTTGGCCACCCCTGGTTTATATTATGAATCTGAACGGACTCAGCACAGATCTCTAAGGAAATTTTAAAAGTTAGTTAAAACTTGCACTAGTGTGTCTGGTAAATGGGTAGGATTGCCAAGTCCCGCAAACTCACCGGCGGGGGAGGCTCCGATGGCTCTGGATGCGCGCGCACGCCGCCAGCACATTAACTGAAGTGACGTGCGACGTTGCCCACGTTGGGGGCGTGGCCCCGATCGTCAGGGGGAAAACCATAGAGTTTTCCCTCTGGTGATCCGGGCCACGCCCCCAACGCAGGTGACGTGGTTGCGTCACCTCTGGTGACGCAGCCACGCTGCTCTTCGGGGGGCGGAGTTCCCCCCCGGGGCCCAATTCCGCGGCGGCAGAAATCGGGCCTCCAAAGCGGTTTCCCCGCCCCCCAACCCCACTTGGCAGCCCTATAAATGGGCGTAGGAGCAATAAGGGATTTTTAAAAAAATAATGGCTGGCTGACCCTTTAAATGTGTGGAAATGAAACAGGTAGGTGGGCCTTAGTGTTTTATATTCATGTTCTAAAGAGAACAGAAGACAGACCCTGGCTGTTTAATAGAAAACTGGGGGAACATCCCTCCTGTTTTGCCTGTTGTAAGAAACAATGAACAAACCACAGAACCTAGGGTTGTCAGCTCTGGGTTGGGAAATGCCTGGAAATTTGAGGGGTGGAGACTGGGGAGGGCAGGGTTTCAGTAGGGGCAGGACCTTGGCACAATCTAATGCCATAGTGTCCACCCTCTAAAGCAGCCACTTTCTCCAAAGGAACCGACCTTTGTCATCTGGAGATCAACTGTAATGGCGGGCGATCTCCAGGTGCCACCTGGGGTTTGGCAAACCTAGCAGAATGTTAAGTCCAAGCTGGCTGTGATCTGAGTTGGAACACACTTTCATTTCCCAAATCAAGACTACCCCGTAATAATAATCCATCCAGTCTCAAGAGGCAAATGAAAAACTGATCAGCTGTTTCCAAGGCCTGCAATCCCAAACATGCGTAAAGGTAAAGGTTTCCCTTGCTCGAAAGCCAGTCGAATCCGACTCTAGGGATGTGGTGCTCATCTGTTTCCAAGCCAAAGAGCCAGTGCTGTCCAAAGACTTCTCCATGGTCATGTGGCCAGCATGACTAGACGCTAGGGCTGCCAAGTGGGGGCGGGGGTGGGTAAACCCCCGCTTTGGAGGCCCAATTTCCGCCGCCGCGAAATCGGGCCTGGGGGGAACTCCGCCCCCCGAAGCGCAGCGTGGCTGCGTCACCTTGATCAAGTTGGGGGCATGGCCCCGATCGTTGGAGGGAAAACTCTATGGTTTTCCCTCCGACGATCGGGGCTACGCCCCCAACGTGATCGACGTCGCGCATCACTTCCGGGACGTGCTGGCGGCAGCGCGCGCGCATCAGAGGAGAGCTCCCGGAGCCCGGCGACGATCCCCCGCCGGTAAGAAGATTCGACTTGGCAACTCTACTAGACGCCCAGGCGCACGGAAGGTTGTTACCTTCCCACCGAAGCGCTACCTTTTTATCTACCTGCAACTATCACAACTGATTTCCAGACAATAAAGATCAGTTCCCCTGGAGAAAATGGTTGCTCTGGAGGGTGGACTCCGTGGCATTGTACCCTGCTGAGGCCCCTCCCCTCACCTCACCCCACCCTCTCCAGCCTCCACCCCCCCCAAAAAAAATCTCCAGGTATTTCCCAATCCAGAGCTAACAACCCTAGGATCAGGCTGCAAACTGTTTAGGAGGCCTGCCCTCTTTCCAGAAAGGCTGCTCAGAGGCAAGAGGCGGCTGGTGCGGCCTCGGCTTGGAAAAGCCACTCCGGGGCCGCCGACTCACTCCGGCTCCAAAGGACAACAGCCCAGCAACACAGACGGAGCCGTTTCACACCCAGCCGGCACAGTAGCGGATCTGAGCAGAAGGGCGAGAGCTGCCTGGGCCAGAGCCCGAGGCTGTGCTAGACTGTGCTTCTCGCAGCCGAGCAAACAGATGGACAGCCCTGAAGCCACGACAGCCCATGCGCCCCCCCCCCGCTCTCCAGCGTGATGCGCCCGGCACTTTGCAAATCCAAATCGCTCCCGTTGAGAGCAGAGCGGACCCCTTTGCCGCACCACAGACCCCTGAGATGAGCAAGGAAGCAACGCTTATATTTCACGTAAGATCTTACGGTAACGAAGCTGACCATTGAACACAGCTTTTATTAAAAGCCAGAAAGCAGCTCTCTGCTGGGAAGCTAAAATATATCATAGCCTGCAGCCTGAGCTAAGAGATATCACTGAGAGATACCAGCATCAGACGAGGGGGAAGAGGATGTGGGAACTAGGTGAAGGCCAAGTGAATGGGTCGCAGGCAAAGCGAATGTCTAGCAGTCTGTTTTGAGGAACTGGAACTGGACAATCCCAGACCTAGAACCAAGAAAATAGAAGTACAAAAGAGCAAGAGTCCAGTAGCACCTTGAAGTAAAGGTAAAGGTTCCCTTGCTCGAAAGCCAGTCGAGTCCGACTCTAGGGTTGCGGTGCTCATCTCCGTTTCAAAGCCGAAGAGCCAGCACTGTCCGAAGACGTTTCCATGGTCATGTGGCCGGCTGGCATGACTAAACACCAAGGTGCACAGAACGCTGTTACCTTCCCACCTATTTATCTACTTGCAATTTCTTGCTTTCGACCTGCTAGGTTGGCAGGAGCTGGAACTAGAGATGGGAGCTCACTCCGTCATGCGGCACACTCGGGTCTCGAACTGCTGAACTACCAACCTTCCACAGCCTGCAGTTCAGTATCTTAACCACTTGAGCCACCGCAGCTCCTTAAAGACTAACAAAATATGTGGCGAGGTATGAGCTTTTAAGTGTCACTGCTCACTTCTTCAGATAACTGAAGAAATGAGCAGTGACTCATGAAAGCTCATACCCCACCACATATTTTGTTAGTCTTTAAGGTGCTACTGGACTCTTGCTATTTTCTACTGCTACAGACAGACGAACACGGCTGCCCATCTTGCTCTATCTCCAAAGAAAATAGAAAATACTTACATGGAGAAACAGTTGGGGCTTTCACACACACTAAATAACACACTTTTATCCACTTCCTTCTGGCTGGTTTTTTTTTTTTGTATTTTTCATATGTGCAGGTGTGTGTGTGTGTGTGTGTATGAGTGCAGCTGGAAGTCATAGCAACCTCTGGCAACTCCGACTAGGGTACGGAGGCTGTTCAGAGAATTGGCATGATAGCCTGCCTCTGTGTCCCAGCCCTGATATTCTCTGGAGGTCTCTCATCCAAATACTTGCCAGGGTCAGCCCTGCTTAGCTTCCAAGATCTGATGAGATTGGGCTTGCCTGGGCTATCCAGGTTAGGGTACTTTCAATGCACTTTGCCACTGGATTTTGCTGTGTGAAATGACAAAATCCACTTGCAGTCGCTGAAGCAGATTGAAGCGGCGTTATTCAGCATGTGTGAAAGCGCCATAAATGTATGAATGACTTTCTGTTGGGCAGTGATATTCCAGGAAAATGAAACCTATATCATACCAGACATCTGTGCATGTCTGAGGAGACCTGCTGATGATTGCTCACAGCGATGTGTAAAAACTGAACGTAGAGACAACAGCTTCAGACTCCTTGGGATCTTTTTGCTATCTGGGGGTCTCCTTTTATTGCAATAAAAGTTCCGTCTGCTTTTTGGAATCTCACTGGCTGTGTTCCTTATTGGACATTGGCACACCAGGCAACCAGCGCATTTGGGTAACCCCTGTACATTTGAACACAATGAGTATAGAGCAGGGGTCACTGGGGGGGGGGTAGTTGTAAACTTCTTGTGTTGTACAGAGGGTTGGTCTAGATGACCCTGGACGTCCCTTTCAGCTCTATGTTTCCATTAATAATCCCCATTCCGCCCCGGTGTGGTGCCCCCTTCAAGTCTGACGCTCTAGTTTTTTTATTTAGCTGTTTACTTAATTTTTCATGTCATGGTGTACTTCATTTATACCCTGCCTGCTTTCCCAGTAGGGACTCAGAGGTGAGTCCTTCTCCTCTCTTCCGTTCTATCCTCACAACAAGAATGTGGGTGTGTGCCTGGCCCAAGGTCATGTGGGTGTGTGCCTGGCACTGAGTGAGGATTCCAACTTGGCTTGCCCAGAGCTCAGTCTGACACCAACCACTACACGTTACTGTCCATGTGCTGCCCACGGTGTCCCCTCCTGCAAGAGCAAGCCCAGCCCCAGGGGAACTAGCTGCCTGCAGGGGCTCCACTCTGATCCAGCCGGGGGCGCCCTACTCACTGCGGTGCCCCAAGTTTGGACGAAGAACCGACTCTGTGTCTCCTCTTACAATACAACAGACATGTGAGCTAAAAGTGTTTTAACGGGTAATACTCAGCATTTATGTAGCACTTCCGGGCAGGATGAAAGTAAGGTTGCCTCCCTGCAGGTGGTGCCCTGATATCTCCAGGCATTACAACTGATATCCGGACTACAGCAATTACTGTAGAAAATCCCTACGTTGGAAGGTAGATTCTTGGGTATTATACATTTCTGAGGTCCCTCCCCTTCCCAAACCCCGCCCTGCCTAGGCTCCACCCCCAAAACTTCCAGGAATTTCCTTATCAGGTGCTGGCAACTCTAGGAAGGTCTGGCAGGGAGTACGGGATATAAATTAAATAAATAAATAAACCGGTACACAGTTCCAGACCCGTACTTCTCACCTTCTGTTCTGAACCCTTTGAGATGCAGTGCCGATAAGAAATTTAAGCTCCTTTCAGTCCTGTTTGCAAGCGTTGAAAACGCTGCACAGTACCTTGTTATCCGCACAACAACCACGTAAGGTAGGCAATCATTATTCCTGCAATGGATCGTGGGAGTAGCTTCCTCTGTCTACGGTAGGCAGACGAGAGATTCGAAACAGAAGCTCCCCGCTGAGCCTGTTCAGGCCAAACCGCAACCCTCTACCGCTGTGGCACTAAGAATACTATTAACGATTCCCCAGCCATTTCACAGAAAAGCCGTTTCCAGGATCCTTGGGATTACGGAGAATTGGTGCAAAGGCACGCGAGATTTTTGGGGTTTCCGTTTTTTACTCCAGCAGCATCAGCCTAACATGGCTGCTTTAAAAAAAAAGATGCTCCCAAAGATGTGACGATGCTCGGGAACATTTATTCGACGGAAAGCATGCCCGTTGCATCCCGTAGGCCACAAATCCTGTGCATATTGGCTCCGGGAAGCAAGTCCCATTCATTGCAGTGAAATTTACTTCCGCGTTAAAATGCATTTTCCAACGCTTTACTAATTGGAGCAAACGAGGAGATCTTATCGCTACCGACCCTTTCTTGCGCCTCTTCTTTTCCCCTGCTCAAAATCACTTTCCACGAGTTTTCCACTTTCTCTTTGACCCCCGTTTAACCCTCTCATTCCCCATCGCCCTTCCCATTCACCCGGACCGACGTCTCATTACCTGCAATCCCTGAAAACCGCTTCTCCACGACATTGACCCAGGAAACTACATTTCCCGAAAGCCTTAGAGGCTAGGGGGAAACCAGCCGCAAACAATTAGGCTACTGGGTGGACTACAGGACATTCTTCGGAACTCGCATTATAAACTCCGGAGTTAGCCGATTCTCCCCCCTCCTTGCGGATGTTTTCTGCAGTGTTTCTAGACTACATCGTATACGTGCATTGACCTATATATTTATATTATTTATTTATTACTTTCAATGTATATCCCGCCTATGCAGTCACATTTAGTTTGTTTTAAAATTGCTAAACCTATCTATAACAAATAAGATAATGCAATAATGGAAACAGTAAAATGAAAAAATACAAGAAAACTCTCATTACAATACACTAAATATAAAGCACACCATATTAATGTATTACTACTACATGTGATAATTTTTGAAAAGTATTCAGTGTGGTTGTACACTGTTAATGTACAAGAGTTAGAGGACAAAATAGACATTCACAGGAACAAGTAACAAGCAGGGAGCCCTTTGCATTACATCACATTCTTTTCCCATTATATTCTACATTCGTACATTATACTGCTATCATATGCAGTTACTTTAGTCTCAGCCCATTGATTTCAATAGACTTAGACTGGAGTAACTTTGCATAGGATTGCACACAGTTAAGAACATAATAAGGATTTCAGAGGCCTATGGACTCCTAGGGGCAAATTCCACCAATTTCCCCCCACGAGGCCAAAGCCCCCCCCCGGGGGAACCCCCCCCCCCCCCCCCGCTGCCGCTGCCACCGCCAGCAACTTTTTAAAGAGCCCCTAACGAGAGCTGGGGGAGCCGGAATGACCTCTGGGCAATATTGCCTATGGGCAATCATGGATTCTCTGTTGGCAATTATGACCCTATGAGCAATCATGGATTCTCTATTGGCAATTATGTACTCCATTATCCCCTATGGTCAAGCGTCCTCTCCATTATTCCTTATGGGCAGTCATGGATTCTCTATTGGCATAATGGATTCTCTATTGGCAATTATGAACTCCATTATCCCCTATGGGCAAGCGACCTCTCCATTATTCCCTATGGGCAGTCATGGATTCTCTATTGGCAATTTTGGATTCTCTATTGGCAATTATGTACTGCACTATCC
Source organism: Gekko japonicus (assembly GCF_001447785.1). Classification (NCBI taxonomy): domain Eukaryota; kingdom Metazoa; phylum Chordata; class Lepidosauria; order Squamata; family Gekkonidae; genus Gekko; species Gekko japonicus. The sequence goes on along the minus strand of NW_015173694.1, from coordinate 638,941 downwards.
CCTCTGGGCAAGCCTACTCTTCATTATTCTCTATGGGCACTCATGTATTCCCTATGGGCAATCGCTGTCCTTAGTTTTAGTACGTCCCACATGTATAGTCCATAAGGTGCCCACCGACCTCTTGTTGCAGTCCATTCCTGCAGACTAACACCGCTACCCATTTGGAATTATCACGGGTTACAGATGCCTTCATTGTAAAGTCTGTACAGAGTTCCACGTGTGCTTAAGGGACGTGCCGGTCTCCTGTCGCAGCCTAGAGCGCTACAGACTAACCGGGCTACCCATTTGGAATTATCACCATATGTACACGGATTAAAAGTGCCTTCGTGGTAATGCGTCTATAGGTTCCACGTGCCCTCCCTGCTCGGAGGTCTCTGTTGCTTAATGACGCCACGCGAAGGAGCTACTTTTTAAAAAATCAACCGCCGGCACGCCCGCAAACCGCACCGGGCACGCCCTCTCTCCAGCACCCCAGGCCCCGCCCACCTGGGCCCCGCCCCCTTCCCATTCGCCTCTCCTTTCCTTCCCTTTCCTCCTTTCCCCTTCCCCGAACCCCTGCGGCCGACCAACCAACCAACCGCCGCTCGCCTGGCGCGGTGACGTCACGTGCGTGCGTGGGTGCGGGAGGGCGGGGCCGACGTCCGGGCGGGGCGCCGTCGCCTTGGCCACACCTCGCCCTCTCTCCCTCCCTCCCCCTATCTCTTTTTTTTACGCCAGGCGGCCGAAAAAGAAACGGAGCACGCGAGCGGCGGCGGCGGGGGCCTGACTTGAGGCGGCTGGGGTCGCTCCGGGTAGCCCCGCTCCGCCCTTCCCCTCCGCGCCGCCTCCCTCTCCCTCCCCAGGCGGCGGCCGCTGGGGCTGCTGCCGCTGCGGCGGCTCGGCGGGGGCGCGAAAGGTGCCTCCGCCGCTGCCGCCTCCTCCTGGGCCTGAAACAAGATGGCGGCGCTGGGCGGCGAGTTCTTCAGTGTGGGCAGCCAAGTGTCGTGCCGGACTTGCCAGGAGCAGCGGCTGCAAGGCGAGGTGGTGGCCTTTGACTACCCCAGCAAGATGCTGGCGCTCAGTATCCTGACTCGAAGGGGAAGGAGGGAGGCGGGGAAGGGAGGAAGCAAGCAGGCCGGCAGAGGGGAGGGATGGCTGGCTGGGGCCCGGCCTGGGATGGAAAGGGGCACCCGGCCTCCCTCTAGGCTGCGGCGCCTGGCTTAGCTTCGGGAGGGCGAGAGAGACTGGAGGCGAGCCGGGCTTGGCAGGGAGGAGAAGAGCTGGATTCGGTTTGGGGGATTCCTGGTGGGGTTGGGATGGGGAATGTCCGGGGAGGGGAGGCGAAGGGATGCCAGCCTCCAGGTGGGTCCTGGGGACCTCCCAGAATTACAGCTCAACTCCAGACTACAGCGATCAGTTTCCTTGGAGAAAATGGATGCTTTGGACGGTGGACCTTTTGGCATTGTACCCCCAGAGGTCCCTGGACTCCATCCCCAAATCTCCAGGAGTTTCTCAACCTGGCAACCGTACCCCCCCATCCCCTGCCAGTGGAAGTGACACTTTCCCGCCTTTCCAGGCCACAGGGCATTCCTTGGCCTGTTTTGGAGCACAGGACTGTGGAGGCTGGAACACAGCGGGTTGGGGGGAAATGTGTGATGGTGGCAAAGTTTGGACAACAGGCTGATGTAGAGGAAAGCAGGGTTTTTTTTGGGGGGGGGTGTGGGTGAGCATTTTGATCTGTTGGGTGAGAAGGAGGGACAGTTCCAGGTTTTGAAGGAATAGATTGTGGAGAGGGGTAGGAATGCAGCAGGGCTTTGGAAAGGGAGGGATTTTTCAAGTAGCTGGTGTATAGGCTGAGAGGGAATTGGCTATCCCAAAGCCCTTTAGTGAGTTTCACAACAGCCCTATGGGGTTGGCCAGGCTGGGCCAAGGTCACCCAGCAAGCTTCATGGTACATGGGGGGGGATTTAAACTTGGGTCTCCTAGATCTTAGGGGTAGGGAGGATCCTATCAGTTTGCAGTGTGGGAAGGTGTCCGAACTTGACTCAGAGTTGTGTATCGCTTGCTGACTAAATATGGGAGGTGAGCCCGTTTTAGATAGCATTGCATTTGAAATGAAATGTGTTGGTTTTGAACTGTGACAACTAATTTGCACTTACAAGGGTATCTTGCATTCAAGCAGTGACAAATAATTGCATGTGTATTTTTCCCAAGGAAGGCTTGAGACAAGTGTTAACTGGGCTTCATAATGTGGAGTGGAATATTGTTGGTGCTGGAAAATAAGAATGTTCAGTATTTACATGTAGTGGCTCCCTGCGAATCCCTGGAGTCTTAAATGAATTGTTCCACAGCCATGAGGGTTTTTTAAATTAATAAAACAAAGTTGGGTTAGCAGCAAATATAGATGTTCGAAAACAGAATACAGGTGATTTTATTGGATGGGGTGGAGGCATTGCTCCCTTTAAGCTATGGAGTCTTGTGAGCAAACATTCTACTTTGTGAGCTACTGACATTAAAGTTGTGAGTGAGTGATTTGGCTACTGCATAGATTAGTTTGCTCTGGAGCCATCCTTCCTGAGCTAAGACAAAAATGTGTGAGCCAGAGGCTAACAAACTGAGCTAGCTCACACTACTTCAGCTTAGAGGGAACACTGGGTAAAGGTGGCAGCTATTTAAGTGATGGAGACTTCTCTAATTTGGATCCACTAGTGCATTTCTGCAGGCAGAACAATTTCCCTCTTGCCACATTCCTAAATACCTCTGAAACACTGCTTCTGTTCCTCCTGTCCATGGAAATGCTCTGATGGATCCAAACCTCTGTGTGTCTAAGTGGAAGTTTATAGACTGGGTATTCTGTAAGGTCCTTGGTGCAGTATGTTGCTTCAGTTGTCTTTCATTACCCTGGTGGCATAGGTTGTGTGCAACATGGGCAGTGCTCCCTTGCATACTGTAAGTCTGTTGTGAATCTGTGTGATCCATGGGAGATGTTTCATACTCACTTCCTTCCTGACTCCATTGCAAAGAAACCAAATAGGCACAGTAGGATGTTACAGAGGCATGAGTGTTAATCACAGTTAATGCTTGTGTTATTTGTGGTTAAGGCTGAGATGGGACAGAAGGAAGTGTGCAGCGGCCCCAATGTCACGTCTGCACTGACCCAGTTTTATTCTGTCTGAAAGAGCTCAGGGTAGGAAGTAAAACAATACTGGGTTCTAGACAGCAGAGGTACCAGGCAACTTTCACCTGCTTTTGGGGCTCCTAATTGCCAGAATCCATTCTTTTGTGAGTTATCACATACCTTGGGATATGGAACAGGGCCACGCCTCTTGTGGGATTTGTGTTGTAGAGTCCAGTTAGATAGAGTCTGAGTTTGGGAATCTCTGTTCTAAAAGTGAGGTAACGCACATATTCAGAGTTACTGAAAAACAGACTTGTACTTCACAAACATGACACAACTTATTCATTCTCTTGTATTTGTGTATTACACAGATCTTTGAAGGATCGTACTGGTGGGCTACTTGCACAAAATAGCTTCCAGAGGCTTGTAGTTGTTTGGTAGTGCTCAAAGCATTAAACGCTTATTTTCTTTTTGCTCTAGGCTTTTGAAAAGTCAACGCTTTTGCCTTGGCATGAAATATCTCAACTTCAGCCACAGCTTGTTGTTATCTGTAGGGCACCTAGCTACAAACTTTGCTCACAAAGTCATATGGAGCCTACAAGCCCAGGGTGGAGTAGTGGTTAGAACATTGGACTCCGACAGGGGAGATTCAGGTTTTAAAAATCTCTACTGTGAGCTCCCTGGGTGACCTTGGGCTGGTCACTTTCTCAGCCTACCCTGCCTTGCAGTGTTGTTGTGGGATAAAACAGGGTAGGGGAGAACATGAAGGTTGGGATACGAAGGAAATGACAGGTATGCTCACTTGTGAATTATCCTGGTAAAAGAAATGGTACTCTGATTAATCCTTTCTCTTTGAAGTTCTGAACTATATTTTCTGGGATCGTTTCCTTAATAATATTTTCCTCCAGAATGTCCTTCTTCCAGTGGCAAGCCTAACCATGCAGATATCTTGCTTATAAACTTACAGTATGTTTCAGACGTGGAAATAATCAACGACCGCACAGAAACCCCCCCACCTTTAGCTTCACTCAATGTTGGCAAGGTAAGAAGTCCTTGTGAAATTGACTTTACTGTCCCTGAGACCACTGGAACTACATTTACTAATCATTAGCAGTATGAAGTCGTACTCTGTATCTGTTTTAACTAAGCTTCAGTCTGTTGGCCGGTAGCAGCTTTTTGGTTGGTTAGCCAGTTTAGTATGGTGTCCTACTCTGCACTGTTTTGTTAAATCAAAAGGATCTGAGGCTCAGTAGTAGATCACATACTTTGCTTGCAGAAGGTGTCAGGTTCATTCTCTGTTATCTCCAGGTAAATGAATTCTAGGTAGCAGTGATGGGAAAGCCTGATCTCTGCCTGAAACGTTGTAGAGCCTCTACCTTTTTCTGTAGACAGGCGTGAGCTAGATGGACCAGTGTACTAATTCGCTATAGGCAACTTCATATATTTCTGCGAGATGAATTTTTTTGTTTCCTTCTCAGGATGTCTGTAATCTTTCATGTGAAAAAGAGATTTCAGATCATGTGAGAATAAAAAGAATGCTGCTGGATTAGACCGGTGGTCCATCTAGTATGGCAGCCTTTTTTACCTAGTGGCCAACTAGTTACCCTGGAGAGCCAGCAAACAGGGCACAGAAACTAAGGCCAACCCTTGATGTTGACTCCTAACACTGGATTTCAGAGCTTTACAGCCTCTGTTCCCTTCAGTCCCAATGACTACGTAGTAGCCACTGATGAACCTGTCCTCCATTAAATCCATTTTAAGGTCATCTATGCTTGTGGTCATCACTACATCCATTGACTGTGAATTCTACAATTTAATATTCATTGACAAAGTGTGTTAATGTTCCATTGTACAGCACAGGTAAAAACAAGATCTATTCAAAAGAACAGTCTCCCGGAGGTAAACATATGTCTTGAATCATGCTGTAGAAATGAGATTCCCAGACATCATAAATGACTGTGCACTGAAACTGATGGTCACACAGCCAGTGGGAGGGGTCGTGATCTTGGACTTGGTTCTGAGAGGGGCTCAAGACCTGTTGAGAGATTTAGTTGGAAATGGTAACTACAGTGCTGTTCCAGTTGGAAATGGTAACTACAGTGCTGTTAATTTCAGCATTCACATCAGTGAAAAGCTACCCCTAAAATCCAAAACTGTAACATCTGATTAAAAGAGGGAACTGCATAAAAATGAGGGTTCTAAGTAATTAATTAATTATTGTATAACAGTGGGTAGTATAGCCAGGAGATCCAAAGATTGTCTGGCAGCCTGAAACTCTAGTTCTTTTTTGTGGCGAGCTAGATTTATTTTTTGGGCTGAGAGAACTGTGACTGACCCAAGGTCACCCAGCTGGCTTCAAGTGGAGAAGTGGGGAATCAAACCCAATTCTCCAGATTAGAGTTCACCACTCTTAACCACTACACCAAACTGGCTCTTTAATGAGGGGACTAGTTAAAAGGAAACTGAAAGGGAAACACAAGAGTGTCAAATCCCTAGAGGATTCGTGGAGCCTGTTTAAAACCACACTTATTGAAGCCAAATAGAATGCATTTCCCAGGTTTGGAAAAGCACTGCCAAGTCTCAAAGAATGTCTGCATGGTTAACAATGCAAATCAAAGAAGCAAAGAGACTCCTTTTATAAAGTGGAAGTACTGCTCCAGTGAATTGAACAGAAGGGATCACAGGCTTTGGCAGAAGAAAACTAAAGTAGGATTTAGACATGTGAAAAGAGAATTTGAGGAGCAGTTTGCTAAAATGTCAAGACAAACAAACATTTCCTTAAATATATCCAGCTCAGGAAACCAATCTTTGGATGACCAGGGAATAAAGGAATTGCTAAAGGAAGATAGAGAGATGGCAAAGAAGCTTAATGGATTTTTTGCTTCTTTGTTCCCTGTGGAAAGTGTGGGCCACAGCTGTTATTTTCAGGAAGGGAGTCTGATGTACTGAGTCAATTTGAGGTGGCAAGGGATGATGTTCTAGATCTATGAGGGAAACTAAAAACCAGTGAGTCTCCAGGTCCTGATGGCCATACACTCAAGAGTTATTAGGGAACTCAGATGCAAGACTGTTATGCTAACCTGTATATGTGATTTATTGCTAAATTTAGCTGTTGTACCAGAAAATGGGAGAGTAAGAAATATTACACCGATTTTTTAAAAGAAGCATCCTGGGGGGGAACCAGGAAATTACAGACCAGTTAGCCTAATGTCTGTCCCAGGCAAAGGAGTAGAAACTAATCAAAGATAGAATTATTAGGCACATAGGGGAACAAAGGCTGCTGAGGGAAAATCAGCATGGCTTCTGCAAAGGGAAGTCCTGACTCACCACCTTTTGGAGTTCTTTTGAGAAAGTGAACAAGTATGTAGACAGTGGTGACCTGGTAGATGTTACATACTTGGAATTTCAAATGGCTTTTGATAAGGTACCTCACCAAAGACTCCTGAGTAAACTTAGCAGTCATGGTATAAGAGGACAGGTTCTCTTATGGATTAAAGATTGATTAATGGCAGGAAGCAAAGAGTAGGAATAAATAGATAGTTCTTACAATGGATGGAAGTGAGTAGTGGGGTCCCACAAGGACTGATATTGGAGCTGGTATTATTAAATTTGTTCAAAAATTGATCTGTAACTAGGTGTGAGTAGAGTAGTGGCCAAGTTTGCAGACAGCACAAAATTATTCAGGATGGTGAAAACCAAGGCTGACTGTGAAGAGTTCCAGGTGGATCTCCACAGATTAGGTGGGCTAGCAACAATGTGGCAAATGACATTCACTGTTGGTAAGTAGGGTGGTGTATATTGGGACAAAAAAACAACAACCCACCCAGCTTCAAGTGTAGGTAAACAGGGCCTGAACTCACTGAGACAGAGGGGAAAAGATCTTTTGGGCCATAGCTAGCAGCTCAGTGAAAATGTCAACCAGGTGTGCTACATGAGTGAAAAATGGCGAACTCTGTGCTAGGGATTGTTAGAAAAGGAATTGAAAATAAAACAGCCAGTATTATAATGCCCCCTGTATATATCTGTGGTGCAGCATCATTTGGAATACTGTGTGCAGTTCTGGTCAATGTATTTCAAAAAGGACTTTGCACAGCTGAAACAAGTACAGAAGAGGGCAATGAAGATGATTAGAGAGCTGGCGCACCTTCCCTGTGAGGAAAGGCTGAAGATTCTAGGACTCTTCAGTGATATAAAAAAGAGGCGGCCGGGGGGGGGGGGGGACATGATAGAAGTTTATACAATTATGCACAGGGTGGAGAGAGTTGCCAGGGAAATTTTTCTCCCTCTCCCAAAATACTAGAACTCAAGGGCATCCGGTGAAGTTGATGGGCAGTAGATTCAGGATGGACAAAAGGAAATACTTCTTTACACAACAGTTGATTAAAATGTGGGATTCACTTCCAGAGGATGTAATGATGGTACAGGCAGAGATGGCTTTAAAAGTCGGTTAGACAGATTCATGGAGGAGAGGTCTATCAGTGGCTACTAGCCATGGTGACTGAAGGGAACCTCCACGTTCACAGGGTCACACCTTCACCTCTGAATACCAGTGCCCAGAAGCAGCAACAGGGGGGAGGCCTCTGCCTTTATGCCCTGTTGCTGGACTAGATGGACCACTGGTCTGATCCAGCAGAGCTCTTTTTATGTTATGTCTCAGATTAGGTGAAGACCACTCCCAGGAGTTGAATCCGAAATAGGGTGCATGAAGCTGTAAGGAATAAGAATTACTTCTTGTAGTAAGCAAAATCCCTGCTGAATCCAAGTCTTGATAGAAATTCATGTTCCTTGGTAGTGTCACTTGGATATATATGAGCATAGTGTTGGCACCAGGCCTGGTATTTCCACTGGGTGGTCCGTTGGTGAATGGGTTGCCTCAGGCCGGGGAGCCTGTTGGGCCTGTCCTGTGGAACGTGCCTTCAGGGTACCTGTCTAACCCTGTCCATTTATCTCTCTTCCGAGTGAGTGCTGTAGTTTCAGGAACGCTGGGTGACTTAAAAGTTGCAGTACCTCAGCACAGTCATTCCAGTGGGCGACTGCAGCAAAGAGCTGCTGAGTTGGAATTCATACAACAGATTTCATACTACCAGACTCAGCAGAGGCCTAGGGTGTTCTCTCACTGCAAAAAAACAAACAAACAAAAAACAGCTGTGGAAATTTTTCTCTCAGAATGGTCTCTGGCTTACCAGACACTCTACCACAGTATATCTGTTAGCATTTAAAGTGCTAGAAGACTGTTATGTACATTAAGGATGCTAATTTGTAAGGTGCAAAATCTCAGATTGCTTAAAAAGAGGCATTGTGTCAGAGTTGGGAAGGCAGAGCACTATTTAAATGCCTGCCACCTAGTTTGAATTCCTAGATACTAATGCCAGTATACTGCCTTTCAAACTTCTGTGCACAATTATGTAATTTGCTCTGGGAAGGGGAGATGAGGTGAATCCTATGGCTCCTTTTCCTTGTCTATAGAAAACTTATTTCTTGGATAAGAAGACCAAGCAGCCATGGGGGGGGGGGGGTTGTCCCCAGCTAGAGATGTGTCCCTGAACCATTTGGGAGTTACCTCAGCTAACTGGAATCGGTCGCCGTCCCCGTTGTCTGAATGTTCTGTGCAGAGCCAGCATCTGCTGCTGTTCACAGTCCCAGGTTAATATCTGTGCCCCTCTTCTGCTTCCTTTCCCAGCTTGCGAACAAAGCACGGATGGAGAAGGAAGAAAAGCTGAGCCAGGCGTACGCAATTAGTGCTGGGGTCTCTTTGGAAGGACAGCAGCTTTTCCAGACAATACACAAGACGTAAGTAGCAGGCTGGAAGGACGAAGAATAGGGGGCTCAGTGGCAACTGGTGGAAGGACAGGGCAGCTTGTGCCTCGTTTCTGAAGCCAGAAATCACGGCCTAGTGCATACCCTCCTCCCTCAGTTCTGTCATTCCTTCGTCTCCCATGTACAGATTTTCTTCCGAACTGTAGTCCTTGAAAAGTTGGATCTTGGATGTATAACGTGGCTCTTTTCCTGCAGGAGTAAACAAGACGGATGCATGTATTACTCATCTCTGCCACCCTTCTTCAGGGAGCCCGGAGTGGTAAAAGTGCCTCTCTGCTCCTCTGTTTTTTTTAACCCCTCCCAACAGCTATGTGAGTTAGATTAGAGAGAAAGAGCAACTGGCCCCAAGTCACTTCTCAAATACATAATTTATTCAGGGTGCACACCAGATTGAGCTGTGGTACTGGATGGCTTTTTAGCACAGGGCCGTGACTATGCACCGATCTCAGTGAACGAAGGCACTTTGAATGCTGAAAAACACACTAAAAGTGGTTAAACTGAAATGAGATTTGGTCAGCATATATTATGCAAACGAATGATATGTCTAACACGTGACTTGAATTAGCATACTCCCCCCTCCTTGCTATAATTGTCTCGTGTCCCTGGTTGGCTGTGCATATGAATAACAGAAGACCACAAATATTTAAACAGCCCAGCCGTACCCCGCCAGAAGTGTGTGTATAACGTTTTATATATATATATACAAGGGCTTGGATCCTATGAATGCATACATCATACTAGATAATCTCTGCCGGAAGCATACTTCTCTTCTACTACCACTTCAGCTTGTGCAGGGGGCCCACTGAAAACCATTGATCTTGCATAAATTGCAGTTTTAGTGGAAGTGTAATCTGTGGCAGACTATCTAGCACTTAACAGAACTTGTTCGTAGGATCCAAGGCAAGAAGACAAATTACAAAGGCACTGTAAAATTATACACACAAGGTGCGGTGCTGATTTCCAAGGCGGCTTAGTTCTTTCAGCAGCTCAGAGTAGCCCTGAGATTTCCACCCAGTCAGCTACGATCAGTTTGTATCTCTTCAGTCCTGTCTCACAGCTCCAAAGTCAAGTTGTCTTAATTGTCGTTTGACAGCTCTTGCCAGCTGAATAGTAATTACTGAGGTTTTCCTAGAGCAGCCGAGCAAGTCTGCATTTGGCAGTCCAATACAGAGTCATCCTTGAAAATGTCTGAAGCTGTTTCAGTACTGTAGATGGGTGCGGTGGCACAAGCCTGTAATCCCAAGGCTGGCATTTTGCTTGACTTCAGGAGTTCTGGGCTGCCGTGGGCAATGCCAGTTAGATGTCTGCACAAAGTTTGGCATCAGTATGGTGAGACCCAGGGTAGCCAGGGCCCACCAGGTTGTCTGTGGAGTAAAGAGGTTTCATGTTGTAGTAGAAGGTTACTGGTGCCTGTGACAGATCTGGATACCATGATAGAGTTGCATGCCTTGTATCTACTATTAAAGTGGTTTTGCAATGTATGCTCTGTATACGTTTTTAACAGTTGCCTATTAAAAAGATGGTTACGCGATACACTTTTGGTCCGAGCGTGTTGGCCTAGCTGTCCTATTTAAGTATTTGTGGCCTTCTGGATTTGTTCCTTGCTGTTCGATTTGTGTGTGTGGCTGTACACGCCGTTAGGAATTTTTAAAAGTGTGACTAATTCCTTGAAGAGGATAGAATAGGGTTACTGTGCTTATTAGAAGAGCATCTGTCTATAGAAACAGCAGATATAACTGGTGAATCTGAAAACACCCACATGTAATCTGAGAAATAACACCTCCAGTTTACATGAAGCATTGTGTCTGGGAAAGAATCAGTGAATCAGGGACTATATGCCCCCTGCCGGGGTCAAAACAGTGATTTCCAGTGTGCCTAATAGCAGCTCCGAAGGGTTACAAGCAGAGTGCTTTGAGGAGAGGTTTATGTTCCAGCCCCATGGCTTGATCCTCTTCAAGGGAGGCTGGATCTGTTCCATCTCACCAGAGCTGAGCACGATGCGCTTCTTCACATGGCATGTTTTCTGTTCACTCTCTGTCAAGGCAGATAGATTTATTCATTTCAGAACTGCATCTCAATCACAGTCATGTGATGGACACAACTCATGGACCTGTACTAGTTTCTAATCAATATCCAGTCCATTCCCCTGTTGTTACTGTTCTTCTAAAGATGGAAAGGCTGCTATTCTGTAACAATAAATGTATTGTTGTTGCATTTTCAGAGTGAATGTACATTGCCTCTACTTCAAATAGTCAAGTTTTGAGTAGACTACTTGACATTTCCCCCCTTTCTTCGCTAGGAAATTGACAATCTAGTCTATACAGCTCTGCGAAAGTTTTGAGTAAAATACTGTAATTATGCTTTGACATTCACAGATGTCAGACTTGAATTGAATGTTAAAAAGACTACTTAAATTAGCTAAGTTTCCTTCAGGACTGACACTGGATGAGCAGGCATACAGTAACTGATTTTACACATTAATTTTCAGGTTCATAATCTTCTTCAGCTTTGTTTTCATTCACTGTTTGGGCAAGTGAGTAAGGTTGCAGTCCTAAGGACCTTCCCCCAGGTTTAATAACATGGGAGTGGTTTAGGATTGCTCCCTTAATCACAGCTGTTTTTTCATAAATTCCCAGTAGGCTTCATTCATCCTCTAAATCACAGCTTCTGATTGTTGTTTGGAAGGAAACAACAGTTTGAGTATTGTGGCAGCCTTTAGTTTGATGTATTGGCAGAGCCATAAAGTGAAGCTGTGCGTGTGAGAGGGGAGCAGCTGCAGCGGTGAAAAAGGCAGGCTCCATGTTAGAGATTTTTAGAAAAGGGATTGAGAATAAAATGGCCAATATTGTAATGCCTCTGTATAGATCTGTGCTGTGGCCTCTTTTGGAATACAGTGCAGAGTTCTGGTCACTGTACCTGAACAAGGACATTGCAGAGCTGGGAAAAGTACAGAGGAGGGCAACCAAGATGGTTTGGGGGTTGGAGCACCTCCCCTATGGAAAAAGTCTGAAAAGTCTGGGACTTTTTAGTTTAGAAGAGAGACAACTAAGGGGGGGGGACGTGAAAGAGGTTTATAAAATTATGCACAGGGTGGAGGTGACAAAGAGAAATTCTTCTCCCTCTCCCAAAATATAAGAACTTGAGGGTATCCAATGGAACTGATGGACAGTAGGTTCAAGATGGACAAAAGGAAATACTACTTTACACAGAGTGATTAAAATGTGGAATTTGCTGCCAGAAGCTGTAGTGATAGCCATAGGAATCAACAGCTTTCAAAGGGGATTAGATAGATTCATAGTCTATCAGTGGCTACTAGCCAAGATGACTGAGCAGAACCTCCACATTCAGAGGCGCAAATCCTCTGGATTCCACAGGCAACACCTGGGGAAGACCTCGGCTTCTATGCCCTGTTGTTGGCCGTCCAGGGGAACTGGTTGGCCACTGTATGAAGACAGGATGTTGGACTAGATGGACCATTGGTCTTATCCAGGAGGGCTGTTCTTATATTCTTATGGAGGCAGCATGTGAGCCAAGGCTTGTTCCTATTCTTCCAAGCCATGGAATCACCCCCTCTGGTTTTGGTAGGAGGCTGTTCCCATATTCGTCTTGGTTGTTCTTTGGCCTTCGGACAAAACCTGCGATGATCATCAGTCTGCGACCTTGATGAGTGGTCTTCTGCGCCATTTATTTTCCAGCAG
>NW_015173694.1:604065-626181 GCF_001447785.1 Gekko japonicus | reverse complement strand
ACTTGAAGTTGATAATCAGTCTCTGAATATCCCCCCCCCCCAAAGGAATGAACCCCCACCCACCCCACCCCTTGTATCTTAGTGTTTGGCAACATAATTGTGGTCAACTTGAGTGCTGATGCGATGCACACAAAGAGATGCAAACTGATCAGTAGATATGAGTCATACCAAGACCACTGAGGATCTGTGAAATGGGTTGTTGAACCTCCTGAAACTGGCTGATTCTTGTATGCATCTAAAAGATGCCAAGTGTGCATTTTCCTTTGCGGCTATCGCAACAGATACACTGCTTTGTGTGCCCTTGCTCTGGAGAAGAGGCTTTATAATTCTATCAAGAAGGTGTCCTTTCCATTTGCATTCTTGATTCTCCTGGGTTCATGGCTGCCACATCTGTATAGCGTCCATCACCTTGGTGACACTGTATACTGTCTAATGATGTTCATAGTTGGGATGGTGGCCGCGGGGCGAAGGTGTGAGCAGCTGGGTCCTGTTCTCCCCTTTCCCGGGCAGGTTGGGTGCCTGGCCAGAATGACCCTGTGAACGTAGTCAGTAAAACTCCTTTTTGTGTGTTGCCTCTCTTCCAGCATTAAAGACTGTAAATGGCAAGAGAAGAATATAGTTGTGATGGAAGACGTCGTCATTGCCCCTCCGTACCAAGTGGAAAACTGTAAAGGCAAAGAGGGGAGTGCCCTCAGTCATGTACGCAAAATAGTAAGTAGATCAGGGGCTCGTGGCTCGTGGGGGGGGGGGCACAAGAGCAGCGGGGAGGGCAGTCGACGTGGCTTAAAAGACAGCTGCACAAGTGCAGCTGGGGTCATATTGCGACCCAGGCCGTTAAATAACCTGCCCACCTCTCTCTGCTTTTGAAAGCTCTGCTAGGTTTAGTTTGATTAAGGTTTGCGCTTCCAAATGCAAGTGTCAGTCTTCCAGATGAAGAAGCGATTTTAAAACCCCGCCCTTCCTATGGAATGGGTCTGATCCAGTGCTGCAGTAGCAGAGCCGAGCGGAAAGATTCCTAGCCATGAGAAGTGCTTGAGAGGGCAGATACGATATGATCCTTTGCAGTGCAAAAGGGGCATGCCTTACCATGCGCCAGGCTCCACAAACCTCCCCAACCTATGCTTCCCACCCCTTGGGCTTCCTTGCGCTCTCTGCTTCCCAGGCCAGACTCTGCCGTCTGGGTCAGCTGAAAGCCTGATGCTTCATGCATGGCCACTCCCTGCTTTGAAATGGTCTTGCCTCTGCTTCCAGTGAACTCAGCCCAAATCACCAAACTTGTTAAGTTGCCCGCCTTCTTTGAGTACCACTCCCCCCAAGCATGTACAGACCAGCACTAACTCCCTCACACCCTTCTTCTCCTTCATTTAGGTCGAGAAACATTTTAGAGATGTCGAAAGCCAAAAGGTGATGCAGCGTTCACAAGTCCAGCCGACACAGAAGGAAAGCGCCCTCTCGTCCTGAGTCCCGCCTGCCCTTCCTTGGTTGCGACAGATTGCTCCTGCGGGGTGGGGGATGGGGTGGGGTTGGGGGATATCCTTCGAACACGCAGCCGCAGATGACACAGACTTCTTCAAAGAGGTCGGGGGAGGGCAGGGGGGTTCAACTTCTGTTCTCGCGGTGGCCCTGTAATGATGGGACCCACCACTTCCGAACTTTAGGCTTAAAAACAAAACAAAACAAGAGAATAATTTAAAACACTCATCCATTACTTGACTAACAGGTTCTTTCATTTCTGCCCCGCCAGGTGTTTCCCCCTAGCACAGTCAGCCAAGTTGTTATTTTGAGTTTTCTCTCCCTCCCAGAAGTCTCTCATCATTTTTTTTAGCTTTACTGAAATTGATTCCACATCAGTCCCCCTCCTCCTCCTCCTGTACCACAGGAGAATTCAGCTCCCCAATGTCCTCCCATTAAAAAAAAATAGAGAAAAAAGAATGAAAATTAACAAGCTGACTGTGGTAATGTAATCGGGACCTTTTGTGTGACCGGCGATATCGTTTTGGTTTTTGTTTTGCACAGGGCAAGGCTTGAATTAGCCTTATTTTTCTTATCTCAAAATTATATATATATAAATATATATATAAAATGTCCTTTAAATATTTTCTGCTTCTTGCAGTACTCTGAATTGGGATCATGGCAAAAAAAAAATCAAGCTTAAACCCATCGGACCTTCTGCAGTGGGCATTTTTATGTGTCGTTATGGAGGTCGGACACATTTGGAAGCTCAAGAGATTGCCCGGTCATGCCCTGCCTGGGTTGATGGTGGGAAGGCAAATATAACATTTGATCTGTAGGCTTTATTTCCTGAGGATTTCACAAGTTTTTTTTGTTTTTAAAGTACGTTCCCATAAATTGGAGCTCTGTTAGTACCATTAGATTGGCATGGCTTTTACCTGGCAGCCTACAGTATTGGAGCAGTTTTGTTCTTCCCAGAGAGCTAGGGTTTGTGGGTATGCTAGCTTTCCCTTCCCAGGGCTTTATAGGCTGGCAGGGGCAGGGGGGTGGGTGGCACTTATGAGTTTACCACATGCTGTTAGCCTTTTGAAACCCAACCAGAGGAGTTGGGGGCATGAAAAGGCTTGGGTTAAGTACACCTGTAGGCATGTCCAGTCCAGATCTTCTGCAGTTCCCTCTTGAATCAAGAAGACTGCAGGTAAATGAACGCTACTAGGATGTCCGTGATGCCTTCGTCTTCTCTCTGCAGCGTGGTAAAGCCGATGCGTTTTAACTTCTGCTCCTCCTCTCGAGTCATCTCGAGCAAGCACAATGTCTGTTATTTGACTCCTTCCAACAGGGCCTTGCTGCACGCCCAGTTTGAAAAGAAAGCCCTGCCGGTGTTGAAATGGGCTCCTGTGGCTTCTCTTGTTTTGAACATAACTTCAGCAGGTGAGCTCAGGGGCCGTGGCCTTGGAGGAACTAAATGGGAAGTTGCCGCTCTACGGTGGCAAAAATGGTCTCTCTCTCTCTCTCTCCTACCTGCAAGTGGTAGAGTATTCATTATGGCATAGTCCTCTTCACCAGTCCTTGTCTGAAATCTGGTCTGAAGACACTGAACCCACTATTTTTGAATGCTTCTGATCAGCCTGAGTCTCGGCCACAGATCTGTCGTGTTCATTCGTCCGATCGGCATCCCCCAGATTGACTGCTGATGGTCGTCTGTAAACGTCATTTGCCTTAGGAATACGTTGGGGTGGGCGAAGTAAATGAAGTAGGCCCTGACCCAGATGATGAGGTCACAAAGGACTTCTCTTTTTTTTCTTTTTGCCATGATCCCTTCTCCCCTTTTCCCTTTTGTGTGTGTGTTTGTTTTTTTAAAAAAACAAATGGATCAAAATTTAAATAATTCAAGCCCTGCCTTTCAGAATGGAGGGAATTTTTTTTTAGTATTGTCTAGCAGAACCAATAAAAAAAACCCAGAATTTTTTTAACCATCAAACCAGTGTTTGCATTGGCAGGTTTGTATTTTTGGGGCGAGGGTGTCTCGGGACGGAGGGGTTGAGCTCGGCACCGAGAGCCCTGCAAGCAGAAAAGAAGCCTGCACAGATATTTCTGTGGGATATATTGCACTCAGGCTTGCCTTGGGGGCTGCCTGCTGAAAATACTGTGGGTGACGTTCCTTGCCGGATCAGATCCGCGGACTGAAAATGTTTGGTAGGCAAATAGCTTCATTGATGATTGCTGCAGGACTAACAAGTGGGAGGCAGGCAGATGCGTGTGCCACAGAAGATTCTGAAGGTTCTAAACCAAGGTCAGCAGTGATCATCCTCATGTCAGAGCCTAGCAGAAGCATGCAGGCAGTTTCCCGTGTTAGCTGGGGGGGGGTCTCTTTGTGGGCCTTCTCCTGCTAACAGCCTTTTAAAACTTTCTGCAAATTTAATAATGAGCACATTGGGAAGAAAGCCCTTCCTCTGCTTTGCTGGCTTTCAACTGCCAGGGAATTGTAAACCGGAGTGGAACTTGGAAAACACTTCAGTGCTCTCCCTTTTCAGTACCACTTCAGTCCCTGAACACGGAGACCAAGCCATAGATCCTGAGCAACCAGGGTTGCATATCTGCTATGGAAGCGTGGAATTCGGGTGTCCTCAAGTGTTCTGTTTTTGCGTTTCAAAGAATCCCCAAGTAAGTGTCTAGTCCTCTGGATTGGAAAGATAACTTTTTAAAAACGTGCATCAGTGGCTTAGCAAGATTGTACACGCATCGAGTGTGTGTGAATGGAACTTCCAGTGTTCCCAGTATGAGGCTTCACTGCGTCTCAGCCCCACCCCTGGAAATTTTTTTTTGAAGAATTCCAAAAGTTAATCAGGACCAACCAAGCTGTCCCAACAGGCTGCATGATTCTGAGTTCTCCAGAACTCTTTAAAAGGCTGGACCTTCAATACAAAAAAATGTGGGGGTGGGGCTGTCTCCCCCCCCCCCCCCCAAAATAATCCTCTTAGATCAAAAGTTTGAGTTCAGTGGCACCTTCAAATTCTGGGTATAAGCTCTCATGTGCACGCACAAGAAGTAAGCGTGCACACAAAAGCTTATACCCAGATTAATCTTTGTTGGTTTTAAAGGTGCTACTGGACTCAAACTTTGTTCTGTTGCTTCAGGCCAACAGGGCTTTCCCACCTGAATCAGTCCTCTTAGCTGCTTGGCTCTGTTGCTGAAATGATTTAATTTGGCTGTCTCCCCCTAGTGGCACATCAGAGGCATTCCTGAAACTTGGATAAGAACTGAATGGCTGATTTTTTTATTTTACTTACACCCGGCCTTTCTCCCCAATGGGGACTGAAGGTGACTTACATCATTCTCTCCTCCATTTATCCTCGCTACACCCTGTGAAGTAGGTTAAGACTGAGAGTGTGTAACTGGCCCAAGGTCACCCCGCAGGCTTCCGTTCAAACCTGGGTCTCTCAGATCCAAATCTGGCACTCTAACCACAACACTACACTGTGTATCACAATGAAGAATGCTGTAAAATAGTTGAGGCTTTCCTTTTCAGCAAGTGAATAGCTCTGGGGGACTGAGTGTGTCATTGCTCCAAGAACATTTATTGCCTTAAAATACTGAGGAGTTAACACACACATTAAAATCTACCCAAAACTTCAAGGGAAAATACCTTTTAAGAGGGCTAATTAAAACACTGCCTAGCATCAAGAAGCTTTTTGAGCACCAACATTCTCCTTCAGGCTGGGCACAAGTGAAGGCCTGGGTCCTAATTAGCCCCAGTGGGCGCACACTGATCAGTGAGGAACACAAAGACTTATTAACTGATCAAAATTAATGGAAATTAAGTGCAATGCACAATCCCTCAAAATAACAGCATGGACAGTGAAAAAAATGTGCACAATTTTAATGTGCTTTAATGCAAAGAACTTAAAAGACCATCGGTGAAATGCATAAATGAAAAACACAAATATGGACAGTAAAAAAATGTTATAGGCCTACACAATACATGCTCACATCATGATAGCATATGAAATAGCCCAGCCTCCCAATCACCTCCAACCCATTTGGCTGAATGCTAAGCCAAGCCTTCTGAGTTCTATATATTTTATTCTAAAGCAGTTTGCATAGCTACCTGTTCTTGCTCATGTTCCTGGATTGAGTCCTTCCAGCTGAGGAGCTTCCAAAATATCCCAACTTGGGGGGGGGGGATAATAATAAGGAATTAAAATGATGCAAAGCGAGAAAAACATGACGGGAAAGGGAAGGCAAAGATCAGGACAGTTTTAGAAAGTCAGAAGGGAAAGGCTGGTCGTACTGGGTTCTGATGTAGTCTTTTGCACACATCTTCATTGATCAGAGACAACCCCTCTCATACTTGCATGTGAGATCACAATTTTTGAAAGTCCTGTGTTAAATGTTCCATCTCAAAATTCTGCCCCGAATCCCTGTCTGTGGGAGGCATACAATGGACCTTCCTGGTTAACAGCTGATGATGAATCTAACTTCTGTGACTTAGTCTAATCCCTGGTCATTTAAGATAGCAGCTGTCACTATACCTTGTGGCACGGAGTTCCATATGTTATGCCTGGTGCAAAGGATTCAAAAGAAGCCTAACCTTAGCATAATGGACGTTGGAGAATGAGGTGAATACAAAATGGTGGTGAGAAGTACAGCAACCTTGTAGGGTTTTCAAGGCAAAAGACGTTCAGAGGTGGTTTGCCATTGCCTGACTCCACGACACACCCAGGTATTCCTCGGAGGTCTCCCATCCAAATACTAGCCAGGGCTGACCCTGCTTAGCTTATGAGATCTGATGAGATCAGGCTAGCCTGGGATATCCAGGTCAGGGTGAGTACAAAATAGATCTCAAATAATTTGGAACTGCCTCTTGTCAATTGCTCTCTGCTTCATGGTCACAATTCATTTGGGCAGGTAGTTTGGCTTTAAAAATCTTCCCAGTGGAAGTAATAAGAGAATCTTGCAGTGTGGCTGCATTCATTGTTTTGAAAGCCTCCAGCATTGTTGACTCACAGGCTTCCTGTCAGAGAACTGGACACCCAAGATAACTACTGATTAAACCTGCTCTCGGCAGCATGATCAATTTTCCATTCTAAGGCAATCCTATTTTTAAAGTAACTCTTCACATAATGGATCCATTAAGTAAGCAAGCTACTGAGTTGCACGGTGGGGGAAACATTGTGTGTGTTCCTCTGAACTGGGCAGAGGGGGTCTGGGGTGGATCTCAGCCTCCCTATCAGTAAGTGCTGTTCAGTGGGCTTTGCTGCCAAGGAATTCAGTATTTATTCTCTCTGGTTTGCTTCCATGACTTTGTTTCTACCAAAGCAAAGCATCTTCTTCCAAAGGAAGAATTCTGCCAGAGGATGACTTTGTATTTAATGGAGTGGAATGGTGGGATCTTGACCTCATCTGTATAGGTGATGGGCCAATATATTGTATTAGGCATGCAATATAATGAAAATTTTAGCTCTCAGAATTGTGTTAGAGGCTTAATTTATTAGTCTGGGGAACTGTGTATGTAGCTTGCACCTTTTGGATCATAGAGTTGGAAGGGGGCATATAGCCTTGTAGTCCAACCCCCTGCTCAGTGCAGGATCAGCCTAGAGCATCCCTGACAAGTGTTTGTCCAGCTACTGCTTGAAGACTCCCAGTGAGGGGGAGCTCACCACCTCCCTAAACAGCAGTGACTACTCTTACTGTTAAAAAAAATTCCTAATATCCAGCCAGTAGCTTTCTTCCCATAATTTAAACCCATTGTTGCGAATCATGTCCTCTGCTGACAACAGGAATGGCTCCTTCTACTTGGCAACCTTTCAAATACTCAAGGAGAGCAATCGTGTCCCCCCCTCAACCACCTCTTCCTTAGACTGAACATTCCCAAGTCCCCCAGCCTTTAGCCATAGGGCTGGGTCTCCAGTCCCCTAATCATCCTCATTTGGGGTTGTCAGGTCATACCTCCAATCCAGCGGAGGGCTCCTGGGTCATGCCTGAGATTTTCAAGTGTGTGGTACCCAGAAGTGATGTCATCGCATCACTGACATCATGGGGGTGACGCTCTAGTTTTTGGGCAAAACTTCAAAACCATAGAGTTTGCACAAAAACTAGAACATCCCCCCCTCCAACATTGGCGAAACGATGCTGTCACTTTCAGGTGGATGCGGCTTCCATCTGGCCAGCGGTGGATCACAGCCCCAGAAATCAGGGGAACCCCCACCTGGACTGGCCATTTGGGAATCCTATCCTAGTTGCTCTCCTGCACCCACTCCATTCTGTCCACATCCTTTTTGTATACATGGTAGGATCACATCAGTTTTTCTACTGGTGATAAAAGGACCATCCCCTAAAGGCTGTGCTGCGAAACACACGTTTGTCAGGGGGTGTGGTAAGGAGGAGAGTTAGATGAGCTTAAGTGAAAGGAGAAAAACCTGGCTGGCTCCCCAACCCACGGAGTGTTGGCTGTACAAACCTAGCAAAGCAAATAAAGGGGTTTGTGCAACCCCCAGCAACACAGTCCTGGGCAGAAGGTCTCTTTTCTTCCTACTTCGGTTTTCTGAACCTTTACTTGAAACAACTTAACAACAGTATCTAGTAGAGCAGCTTATGGAACAATCGACTGGTGGAGCGTTTGACTGCTGATCAAGAAGCCTTTGATTCAGATCTGTGTTCCCCCTCCATTCCAACTGTTTAGGGGAGGGGGCCTCGCCTCCAGGTCAGAGCACGAGATTTTCATGCAGACAGTCTCTGTTTCAAGTTCAAGGATCTTGGACGTTTTGGGAAGAGATCCTTCTGTGCTCGTGGGTCACCACTGTTCAGAGCGGCCAATGTGGAATGAGACAGTCTGAAGGTATAAAACAGCCTCCTAATGTTTAAGCTACAGCCAGACCAAAAAAATAAAATAAAAATGGATATGCCAATTTTCCCAGAAGGTATTTCCAGGTCTCGGCAGAGAAAGATACCTGCTATTGCGTTAGGATCGTTGGACAAAGCCTGGACGGGCCGGTTAATAATAAACGAGATGCCACGGGGGTGATGTTATCTGCTTGGCACAAGGACTCAGGTGTTGAATGACTGGAATCTGATGCTCCCCAATGGTGGATTATGGCGTCATAAATTATAAAGTAGGGCTAGTCTTCTAACTTTGGGAGATGGAGGGGGAGGATGTTTGTAAGTGGTGGAAAGTGCAGCCCCCAGTACTGTAGGACCTCTGTTCTTCTGAGATCTAGAACAGAAGATTTTTGAAACCCCTTGTAATATGTCAGCCCTGATCTGGATAGCCCACACTAGTCTGCTCTTGTTAGATCTCAGAAGCTAAGCAGGGTCAGCCCTGGTCAGTATTTGGATGGGAGACCTCCAAGGAATCCCAGGGTTGTTACGCAGAGGCAGGCAATGGCAAGACACCTCTGAGCGTCTCTTTCCTTCAAAACCCTACGGCGTTGCCATAAGTCAGCTGCAACTTTATAGCACATTCCGCCGCTACCAACAGTAACAACAATAATAAATAACTATAGTGAATGATCAGACATCTAAGCTCACTTGTTGCATTGACTTATAGTCAGTACTAAATTGGGCTGTATTAAAATTATCTGTCTTCAGAGTAAAAGGGAATCCAATCACTACAAATTAAGTGTGCTTGCATGCATTTAATTGTTTCTGTAATTTATTCTAATGGCACACTTCACGTTTTCAAATAACTTGGGAATTATTTTTTGCAAGAAAGGGACTGGCAGAGGGGTGTCAGGAGAGTGGAAGGCAGTGGCTATGGCCTAGGGTTGCTACTCTTCAGTTGGGGCAGGGGATCCCCTGGCTTGGAGGCCCTCCCCTGCTTCAGGTTTATCAGAAAGGAGGGGGGGACGTCTGCTGGGTATAATGCCCAGCAACCCCCCCCCCTTTCTGATAACTGAAGCAGGGGTGGGCCTCCAAGCCAGGGGATTCTTTACCTGAAAAAACAGTCGTCCCCTCCGAGCCCCAGATACCCATGGATTGATTCTCCATTATACCCATGGGTATCTGGGGCTCGGGGGGCTGTTTTTTGAGGTAAAGGCAGCAAATTTTCAGCACAGCACCTGGTGCCTCAATACCCCCCACAAGTTTCACAAAGATTGGACCACAGGGTCCAATTCTATGAGCCCCCAAAGAAGGTGCCCACATCCTCCATTGTTTCCAATGGAGGGAAGGCATTTAAAAGGAGTGTGGTCCCTTTAAAGGCGGCAGCCAGAACTCCCTTTGGAGTTCAATCATGCTTCTTCCCTCCCCTTCTCCAGTCCATGGGAGACCTTGGACATATCATGTTACCAGCTAAATGGTGGTAATTTCTTTGTAGTAGAGCTCCTTGTGCTGTCCAGCTCCTCAGAGCCACCACACACACTAACCATTCTGTCAGTCCACCAAATATAACTAGGCCATCCTTTTCTCCAGGTCCATCTATGAATTCTAAGGCCAGAGACTTGGTGGCAGTGAAAAACAAGTAGGAAACACTAAGGAAGGCATGCTGGCAGTGTAACACGTCACCTCAGAACACTGCAAAGAGGTGCTTTTACAGGTGTTTACAGAGCGTGATTAAAATGTGGAGTTCGCTGCCAGAGGATGTAGTGATGGCCACAGGAATAAATAGCTTTAAAGGGGGATAAGAGAGATTCATGGAGGATCAGTCTATCAATGGCTACTAGCCATGTTTGCTGAGGGGAACCTCCAGATTCAGAGGCACTAATTCTCTGAATCCCGGAGCCAGGATATAACATCAGGGAAAGACCTTGGCCTCTATGTCCTGTTGTTGGCTCTCCAGAGGAACTGGTTGGCCACTGTATCAGACAGGATGCTGGACTAGATGGACCACCGGTCTGATCCAGCAGGGTTCTTATGTTCTTTTGTGTTGTGTGTGGTGTATAAGGAGTCTCAGGAAAGAGCAAACCTTACATGGATGTATGTATATATTATGGGGATGAGGTAGACTCCTGAGGCAGGTGAGTAGCTGCAATTTTAAAATCCTCCCTTGCCTATGAAAATCCTGCGAGCGGAAAGCTAGCATAGCAGGGAGCAGGTGGGAGTGGAACCTTTCAGGCCATGCTAGAAGGGTTTTTGTTTTATTCACAGGAACTCATTCTGCTATTGGTGTACACAGGGCCTTCAGCTGTCCGACAGAGGTAGTCCAGTGAAGTTTCTGCTTTTAATTGCTGGGTATCTCCTGGTCCTCGGTGGCAGCCTGTCTATCCCCACCCCACCCAGACTCAGTCTGAGAGGAAAGAAAGATATTTCTCTCGAGTCGGCTAGTTAATGGCGCCTGGCCAGCCAGTGGCTGCCTATAATCCCAAACTGAGATTAGAATTTGGCTGTGTTCAGCGCTGGAAAGCAATCCGTTCTGCCCTGCTTTTCAGTTGTCAGTCGAGCAGGACGGAGAGCCATCCTCAGCAAAATGGGGGCACAGAAGCGGAGTGTGCCGAGGATGAGCTGAAGACGAGGCGGTGCCTTCTTGGCAGGAAGAAGGTATGGCTGGAAACTAGAGGGGATGGGGAAGATGGGTGTCATCTTGTTGTGTAGTGGGACGGTGGAAAGCCAGCAAGTTAGGAACATTACAGTTCATAGGTACCAAATCAACTTGACCCTTCATCAGTTTAGGAAATTAGAGGTCTAACATTCTAGGAGAGTCTGTGGAAGCCAAGAGCCAAGAGCCTTGTTGGATGGAAGGCAGAGTGGGATAGATCTATCAAGAATGGCAGCAGCTTTTCAAGGTCTCCAAGGTCTTTCTCAATCCTGGATTCCTTTCAGCTGGAGAGGCTTGGGACTGAACCCAGAGCCCTTTGCATGCCGAACAAGTATGCTATAGTTGCTCTATTTTGTCCTGTGGTCTGGTCTAAAGCATAATATATGAGCTGGGAAACTCTCCTTCCAATATCAGCTCACACATGGAATCACAATGACTGTCCAGTGTCTTTGGCCTTTAGCGCTGGCCCGAACTCCTTGGATGAAGGGGAGGCTAAACGTGTAACAAACAACAATAACCCCATGTGCTTTCCCGGTGGAAGTGCTCCTTTAAACAGTGCCACCCTAAGCAGTTGTGTCCTTCCAAATCCATTGAAACCAGTGGGCGTAGAGTTCAGTGTAGGATGGCCACTGTAATTTACATAGCATTTACAGCATACAAAATGCTCTGTCCTTTCTAGTCTGCCTTTACTGCAAAGCTGCGAGCTCAGTCATGTTGCCATAAGGAACTGAGGCGAATACAGCAACTTGCTCAAGGCCATGTATCCTCCCCCCCCCAACAACCACGGGGAGGAAAATACTTGGGTGGGGTCTGCATTACCAAGGATGCCAAAGGCCACTGGGTAAGAAGGCAAGGCAGAGATGAGAGAGGCCACATCCAGCCCTGGGAGCAGCCCTATGCTTACCCTATGTGCAACTCACACAGGGAAGCACCGCCAGTGTTCATCTTAGGCATGATAGTGTGTGCATTCCATCTCCTGCGGCTCTGAACTGGGGTCACCAAAGGCCCGTTCAGACAATGGATAAATGAATGTGGGGGGATTGCAGAAGAAAAACAACAACAACTTGTCAGCCTAAAGCAGAAAATGGTGGGTGTGGGGATAAGAATTATACCTCCCCTCCTCCAGGCTGCTTTCCAGCTTTGGATCACTCCCTTCCAAAGCTGCTTTTAAACAGAAAAAGGGGTCTGTTGCATATCTTTGAGTGTGAGCGAGTGTGTGTGTATGGGCAGTGAGTCCCATTGATTTCAAGGAGAGTTGAGCATTGAAGTCTCTCTGGTCGTTTCCACATGGAGGTTTTGCTCCATGTTCTCCTACCCAACCTTCAGTCCCCCTGCTTCTGCATGACATTGTCTCACAGTTGCCCGCCTTCTGGGTTTTCCAGAGCTCCACTGCACCATTTAAAAACCAAAACCAAACCCTGCTTTGGTACATTCTTAGGGTTGCCAGCCTCCAGGTGGTGGCTGGAGAACTCCCACTATTACAACTGGTCTCCAGGTGACAAAGATCAGTTTACGTGGAGGAAATGGCTGCTTTGGAGGGTGGACTCTATGGCATTGTACCCGATTGAAGTCCCTCCCCTCCCCAAGCCTCGCCCTCTTCAGGCTCCGTGCCCCAAATCTCCCAAATATTTCCCAGCCCAGAGGTGGCACCCCTAAGCATTCTTCACTGAAAGATCAGATTCAAAGTAGGTTTGGTTGCACTGTGGATGGGGAGATAACGGATTTCCACACTGCCCTCCCCACATCAGACGTTATTGGGCTGTTCACCTTTTTTGGGGGAGGGGGAATCAGTCATAGGCATATCATTACAGCATCATAGCGATATACTTGCTGCTTTTTTCTTTTTTCTTTTTAGGAAAATTCAAAGTATTTCTCCCCCTCTGGCAAGTTTCATGTTCTGCCACAAAGAGGGATAAGGAATTTTCAGAATTAAAAGTTAAGTGTTCTAAATATAGACAAACAAACAAGTGCCTTGATCTGCCTCTGGGATTTTTTTGCTTGCTTGTTTGTTGGCTTGGCATGTTTCAAAATTAATCCCAAGGACCAGCTGTTGAACGAGACAGAATATAAATAAAATCAGTACAGTACCTCCAGGATATAAAGATGAAAGGAGATAAGCATTCCTCTAGACATTTTTCCTAACCTTGAGACAGAAAGTTTTTATATAATCCATTTTGTTTCCATAAGGTCTATTGTGCATTTGCTCAAATGTAGCTTGTGATGACCAAAAGACTGCAGGGATCAGAGAAATCCCCCCAAACAGAGGGAATTAACAGGATCAGCCAAAACATCACCAAATAGCAAGCTTTCAAGTTCCTTAGAACCCTTCGTCAGTCCAATGTTCTCTTGCTCTGCTAACATAAATATTAACCCGTTTCTTTACCTCTCTGCCATTACAAGAGGCCTGTGGGTCCCAATTACTGTCAAACAACACCCAGTTAACTACTTTTACTTTCTCAGATGGGCTCTTCTGTCCCAATAGATTTTGGTGCATATCAAAACTTGTTCTCCATCTCACACATCAAGCCACACATTTGCGGCTCCATTTTAAAGCTCTGGATGCTGTGATCTAGACACTTCTTCACCATAACCTGAAACATCTCCTCTCCCCCCCCCCCCAATATTTTTTTACTGGACATCCAGTTTATCAAAAGTCCTGGGGGAAGCTGGCTGTTTTGAGATATGTCAAATGGTCCTAATAAAAGGTGTCTCTTAAAAATATCCTAAATTTAATCCAGAGAGTTCAAGGCTGCATACATCGATCTCCCTTCCTCTCTTTCATCCTCATAACATCCCTGTGTGGTATGTTAGGCTGAAAGAGAATGACTAGCCCAACATTAACTAGTAAACTTCACATCAAGTGGGGATTGGAGCCTGGGTTTCCCTGGACTTAGTCCAACATTCTAACCACAACGCCACAGTGTTTCTGTTGTTTGCTGTGTGTTACTGTAGAGTGTGGTGATGATTCTTACAGGGGCTGTTGTCCTTACCCCTGACTCCACTTCAGGTTGGGAATAGGTTGTATCTGAACCGTGCACCATGGTTAACTCTGTTAACTATCTGGCTGAAGCCTCTTCAACTCACATCCCGGGCAGACAGATACGATCTATTTTTTCCACTGCTAGAGTTACACACGGTGCTATCCTTGTCTGCCAAGGAGGACGTGGTCATGTTCATTATGTAACCCCGTGGCTGAACTGCTGTTGACCGTCTACAATTGGGCCCTGTTGTCTTTCCAGAACTGTGGTGGGCTGCCATTATTCTGCCTGGGTTAAGTGGAACCTGGATAGGACTTCAAGAATCCAGTGTACTAACCCATTGCACTGAAACGGGGTTGGATCCAGTTGGCTTTTTGGGGGAGTTAAATCTTGCCCAGTTCCCCTCTTTGCCCCATAACATGCTTTTTATCCATGCAGGTCTCATGATTCACAGCATACCCTTTTTTGGTAGCCAAAGGGTACTCCGTCCTCCTTTTTTGTCAGTGGAAAAACTGGTTGGATCCAAACCATTGTGTCTTTGTAAGCTTCTGGAACAATAGAGTTAATGTCCTCCCGATTTGGACCCTTGACCCACCCAGCCAAATGTGAAAATCCATTTGTGCTTGGTAACCTTCACAAAGCTTACTTGAAATGAGGCAATGTCCTCAGCGTGACTTCTCTCTCCTGGCATTGTCATTACTGTGGTCCACAGCAGTCCATATCTAGATGACTTTCAGTGATCTTACTCCAATATTTTAAAGTCTTCCCCAAGGGTCCCAACTGTTTTGAGCCTGTGGGCACCTTTGGAATTCTGAAACGGGGGTGGGCCCAAGCACGAAATGTCTACCA
Organism: Gekko japonicus; assembly: GCF_001447785.1. Classification (NCBI taxonomy): domain Eukaryota; kingdom Metazoa; phylum Chordata; class Lepidosauria; order Squamata; family Gekkonidae; genus Gekko; species Gekko japonicus. The sequence goes on along the minus strand of NW_015173694.1, from coordinate 611,430 downwards.
TGGAAGGTGGAGCTACAAGCACACACAGAAGTCCACGTGAAGGGGACGAGAGGAGTAATTTTAAAAAATACCCTGGGAAAGGGGAGGGAGAGAGAGAATAAAACCACACAGTAGTGGCAGCTGCTGCCACAGTGTTATTTTAATCGGGACAGCCAATCAACAGTGGTATTGGGGAAGGCCACACCCACTTTCTAAAAACACTTGGGAGGCGCCAGGAATGGTGCTGGTGGGCATTTTGACATCTGTGGGCACCACATTGGGGACCTCTCGTCTAAACAATGATACAGTGGCGAGAGTTAATGGCTGGCCAGATTGGCAAAAAGTTCCTTGACCATAAACCAATATTTAATTTATGGACAAATGCATATCTTAGGCGTTGAAAGAGTTTGAACATGCAAAGAAACTGGAGCACTGACTGTTTAGAGAAAAATAAGTCGGTGTATTAAAGAAGAACAAGCTTGTTATAGAACATAGAAGAGAGAGAACCTTGACTGCCTAAGCTAACTGTTGAAGGAGGAACAGTAACAACAGGAGCGCTGCAGGAGCAGGGAGTCTCCAGAGAGCCAATCAGGAGACAGGAAGGACATAATTTGAAAATGTGGGAGGTCCCTAATCTAGCTAGGCTAACTAGCAGTCCTTCAGCTTGTCCCTCTGTAGGGTGGTCTTCTGATCTTCTTCATAAGGCTACACTATAGACCAATGATGGCGAACCTTTTAGAGACCGAGTGCCCAAACTGTGACCCAAAACCCACTTATTGCAAAGTGCCAACACGGCGATTTAACCTGAATACTGAGGTTTTACTTTAGAAAAAACAACTCATACATTAACTTAAGATGATCAAAACAAAGTAAGGAAAGCAATCCCAAATGCTTTCATTTACTTAAAATTATTTGGCAGAGAATTCTACACTTTAATGGTGGTCTGGGCCTGGCTGGGGTGATGGCACGCGTGCCCACAGAGAGGGCTCTGATTGCCACCTCTGGCACCCGTGCCATAGGTTCGCCACCACTGCTATAGACCTTGCATATTCTAACATCAGGATCTACAGACAGTAAATTGTGCTGGGTCAGCCTGGATTGGGCATGAAGTTTACAAAGGGGGAGGTCCTGATACGGTGCAGCATTCCTTGGACTCTCCAATGTCCACTGCTAGAAATGTTTGCCTTTGCCTCTAATGCGTGCAAAAAAATTTTATGTACTGAAGAGCCTGATTTGCACCACAAGGACCTGGTTCTCTTTGCCAGGGAACATGTCAATCTGCATGCTTTGTTTCCTTTGGGGGGGGGGGAAGCGTCAGATGGCTGAGTACTTTTGAAAAGACCTGAGGTTAGGGGTGCCAACTCTTAACCACTATATGGTTCCTTTGTTTCATGCGTATAGCGTTGCCTTTGCTAAGTCAGGCTATTGGTTGATCTCGACACAAACCCTCCTAGCCAGACGAAGAAGAAGAAGAGGAGGAGGAGATTGGATTTATACCCCGCCCTTCACTACCAAAAGGTGTCTCAGAGCGGCTTACAAACTCCTTTCCCTTCCCCTCCCCACAACAGACACCCTGTGAGGGAGGTGGGGCTGAGAGAACTCTTGACAGAAACTGCTCTTTTTCAAGGACAGCTGTGCCAGAGTTATGGCTTGCCCAAGGTCATCCAGCCAGGAGCAAGTGGAGGAGTGGGGAATCAAACCCGGTTCTCCCAGATTAGAGTCCGTGCACTTAACCACTACACCAAACTGGCAAGAACAAACTCCTCAGAGGACAAACAGGAGAAGCGAGACACAACCCTGGGAGAAGATCAGGGAGCTTAGGGGACCACAGCTCCACCACCCCTCCAGAACCATAGCCCCTGGATCCCCAGACCTTAAGTGAAGGACCTGTTGGTGAGGGCTCAGCTCCAGGCGATGTTGCCAGTTTGCCAGACCTCAGGGCAGCCGGCCCCCTGCCTCCTTGGCCAAGCTGCCACTGCCAGTCCTCCCCCCAGGATCTCTCCCCGCCTGGGAGGAGTGGCAGAGATGGTGGGCCAGTCTGTGTTCTAACTTCTGAGCAGGACTGCTGCCTGAATACATGTAGGGCTTTGCAAGATCGGGTCTTCGTCATGCCCTGGCTGGGGAAAATCCAGGAACAGGAGGAGCCTCTTCTTCTTCGAGGTACTTAGGACCTGGGCTGAGCAGGGAGCTTTGCTGCTTCAACCAGTTTGTATGGCTAGCGTGCTTCTCTGCTACCGAGACTGCAACCTTGACTTCCGTACTCTTCAAAAGACAGGACCTGGCCTCTAGCTAAGGTTGCCACCCCCCAGGTGTGGACTGGAGAATTACAGCTGATTTCCAGGCTGCAGGGATTGGCTCCCCTGGAGAAAATGGCTGCTTTGGAGTGTGGACTTTATGGCATTGTACCCTGCTGAGATGCCTCCATTCCCTAAATGTCTCCCTCCCCACTCGCCAGGATTTAACCCCCAATCTCCATGAATTTTCCAGCCTGGAGATGACAACCCTGTCTCCAGCTGTAGTACTGTCCTTGCTCCTGAGGGATCCATAGTCTGCTTTGAGCACACCTCATCTGACACAGTTGGTTCAGGCAGAGGCCTTTCCCCCTGGAGACTGAGCCTGCCACCGCACAATCACTGAGAGCGTGTTGAACTGCTACTGAGCGACAGGCCCGCCCTCCACGAATTCTTGGGCAGCAGGACTTCGACAGCCTGCTGGCGCTTCTGTTGTTATTGGGACTGTGAGGGTGGTGTGAAGGCTGAGAATGTGGAAACATGATTCACCGTCTCTCTCAACATTATAAAAATTCTGGGTCAGCCAAACAAAATCCCCCAGTCTGGCTTGAGAGAGAGAGAAAAATGTACTTTTACACATCGCAGGGCTCTGATCTCTGTGTGATTTTTCCCTCGAGGCCAAAGAGCTCTTGATACCCACAATTCAGCCACTGACAGTACATGCCTAATTAAAATCGCATCATGCTGAGCCGACTGGCTTCAACTGATTGGGTAGGGTGTAGCTCTGCTTAGGACGGCACTGTTAGCGTCTGTAGCCCTATGAGTGGTAAGGCCAGTCAGGTCAGGGTTGGGCCCAGGTTTGTTGGCTTCTGGGCAAAGAGGTGGTGTTTCTGCCAGAACAAGGGGTCCCCAGTCTTGATGGGCCAGTGTGCCTTTTGGAATGTTGTGAGTGGAGAGAAGGTGCCCTCACAAAATGGCTGCCACGGACAGGAGGCAATCACAAATTGGCTGCTGCCTTGGGGGTGCTGGGCTCAATCAGAAAAGGTTGTGAGCCGAGCAACCTCCTGCGATGACGATAACTCTTTCTGAATGGCGCTCTCTGCAGACCCGGAGGTGATTTTTCCTGGGCTCTTCTGAACCACACAACCTGCTGCTCCAAGATGGTGGAGGAGAGTCAGGACTGGCTGTTTGTTTTGGAGAAGGGACGTTTTGTTGAAAAACCGAATGGATGCCAGCAGGATCCCCATCGGTGAGCAAACACCATTCCGGGGCAGACTGGCCATTATGGTCGCTGACACTTTTCTTGGTAGGCTGATAACTGGCTCCACCACCAGGCTGAGCCTGCCCTTAGTTCTTTGTGGGGGTTACCTTGAGGCAAGGCCCTTTCCCAATGCGACCACTGGCACTCGAGTTGCCAACCTCCAGGTGGGGGTGCAGGTGGAGATCTCCTGTTATTACAACTTATCTCCAGGCAACAGAGATCAGTGCACCTGGAGAAAATGGCTGCTTGGAAGGAGGGCTGTATGGCATTGTGCCTCACTGAAGTCCCTCCCCTCCTCAAATCCCACCCTCCTCAGGCTCCACCCCCCAAATCTCCACCTCCCAAATTCCCCAACCCAGAGCTGGCAACCCTGACTAGCACCATGAAACCCATGGGTATATATATTTATTTATTTAGTCATTGACAAGATGTATATCCCACCTTTCTGTCGAATCAGGGCCACCAAGGCAGTCGTATCATGTTATCCCTGAGGGCAGAGAGTGCAGTAGAGCCATCAAGGACAGATCCTCACTGCAGCAGTTCGGAAGTAGACCTTGAGAGTCGACTTCTGCTGCCCAAAATGGCCGCACTAATACTTAGCCCCTGAGCCTGGTCTTGGCCTCAGGCAAGGGCTCCATCTTGCCCGCCCTCATCATCTCTCATGACTACACCAGGGCTATTTTGGGGCAGGAACGCACAGGAACGGAGTTCAGGCTGGCTCCCGAGTTGGCCACGCCAAGCAGGAACTCGTTAGCATAATAGGCCACACCCAACAGCAGAAACTCATTAGGATTGGCTACATTAGGGGTGTGTGGCCTAACATGCAAAGGAGTTCCTGCTACCAAAAAAAGCCCTGGGTTATGACAACAAACAAGGTAAACAGAATAACAAGCAAAAGGTGGGTGTGGCTGGATAACCACACTTCTGGTAACACGTGGGTGCGGCCTAATGTGCTAATGAGCTGTGCTGTCAGGGGTGTGGCCCAATATGCTAATGAGTTCCTGCTGGGCTTTTTCTACAAAAAGAGCCCTGGACTACACTATCTGAAGCCTAGAGCAGAGGAAGAGGTTTAAGCCTCTCAAGGCTTTCTGGATAGACTGTCTGTTGGCACTTTGTTCTGTTTCTGGCAGTTCCCCATCTGGAGAACCGTGCCGTTGGGGGCTTGCAGATGCTCAGGGCTTAGTGCACAGACTTGTCAATAGGCTTCCATGGGGTGGGGGAGAAGTCTCCATTGGCACTGGGAATCCTGGAGTGATACAAACAGGGTTGCTTTTGATCCCCCTCCCCCCGTTGTGCAACGCTGTTGAGCTTGCCCTCACTCCTCTTGAGGGTGGTTTCTATTAGAGGTTGTGTTTGTGTTATGTAAGTCGCCCTGAATGACAACTGAGTGCCGGTGTAATGCAGGGGTGGCAGTTCTGGGTTGAGAAATACCTGGAGATTTGGAGGGGGGGTGGTGGAACCTGAGGAGGATGGGGTTTGGAGAGGGGAGGGACTTCAACAGGGTATAATGCCATAGAGTTCACTTTCTAAAGTGGCCATTTTCTCCAGGTGAACTGATCTCTGTCGCCTGGAGATCAGTTGCAATAGGGGGAGATCTCCAGCTTCCACCTGGAGGTTGGCAAACATATTAGCAGTGAGAATGGCCGGCTAGGACTAGGGAGATGCAAGTTCAAATACCTGCTCGGCCTTGATGCTCACTGGGGGACTTTGGGCTAGACTGGACACTCCTTTTCAGGGTTGAATCACCCGTTATGAAGTCCTCCTGTGATCCCACCCATGTGCAGGGGTCATTTTGTAGAAAAAGAGGTGCAGGAGCTTATTAGCATAACGCATTAGCATAACTTATTTGCATATGCCACACCCCCTGACATCACTGGAAGTGTGTCAGAAGGCAACACCCACCGCTCAGGCTCCACTGGACTGTTTGGGACTGCTAGCTATTGGGGGGGGGGGACATGCAGATCTGCCCTCGCAGAGGAGGGAGAGTTTGTACCTGAATAAAACTTGGCCTTAAAGGTGCCACTGGACTGTTTTGGACCGGGAGGCTGGGGGGAGCTCTGCAACTTACCTGGCTGCTTCTTGCTCTTACTGCTGGGAGCAGGGGGTGGGGCTTGTTGCATGTGCCCACCCCCTGGGCTCTTTATTGCCGGAGCTCCGCTCCTGTGCGCTCCTGCAGGAAATGACCCCTGCCCATGTGGCTGGTAGATATATTGTTCTGTGGTTGGAATGATTCCAAGGAGTAACAGGGCCCGATTTGGATTCTGACCATGTTGTAGAGGGAGAGGGGGAGAGCCAGTTTTGTGTAGTGGTTACGAGCGCGGACTCTAATCTGGGAGAGCCAGGTTTGATTCCCCACTCTTTCACATGCAGCTGCTGGTGTGACCTTGAGTCAGTCACAGTTCTCTCAGAGCTGTCTTCTCAAGAGCAGTTCTCGAGAGAGAGCTCTCTCAGCCCCACCTACCTCACAGAGTGTCTACTGAGGGTGAGGGGAAGGAGATTGTAAACTGCTCTGGGACTCCAAATGAAGGATGGGGTATAATCTAGTCTCCTCCTCCTCCTTCGTCTTTGTCTTCTTCTTCATCTTCTTCTTCATCTTCTTCTTCCCGATGTGCCATTTGCCTTACTTGAATTGGTTTCAGGGAGTCACTATTTGCCCCATTGGGGAAATATCACATGTACTGGTAGGCTACATATGTAGCAATGTGAATAGTGACTCCTGGAGGCTTTTTTAAAGTAAGAAAAATTGTGCAGGAGGCTCAAAAATAAAGAGGAGAGCCATGCATCCTGCAGAAAGGTTGAATAGTTTTTGGATTACATTTTAAATGCTGTTTTGTTTTTTTCTGCTTTCCTCCTCCAACTTGGTGTCAACCATCTGTTCCACACCAGAGGGTTGCGCTCCTGTAGCCTGCTGCTGTATGCAAAAGATCTATGAGTTGGCATTAGCCGGGGGAACAGGACAGGACATCTCCAGCACTGTCTTGAAACCACATCTAGTGGAGAGCCATTGGAAAAGATTTGCAGCTCTTTGGATGATGAAGCAAGGAGTTGTGGACAGACTGGGAAGTGAAAATGACCCATGAGCAAGTGGAGCTGAGTGGCCCTTGTGTTACCCAAAGAGGCAGTCTCCTAATTAGCTGGGGGAATTAGCTTTAAGGAGACATAGCGAGAGGGGTTAACTGGGATTCTCCACCTATGTATACCAGGATTTTTCCCTTAAGAGAACTCTCAAATAAAACCAGGCAGATGTTCAACCGGAAAGGTTTTCATTAAAAGAAAATAGGACAGAAATGGACACACATATAAAACACATACAAGCTAACTAAGAGGAAATCAGGGAGGAAAGAGGGAAAGCTTTTTTGAGGGAAGGGTGATAATTACCAATTGTAATGATTCCATGTTTTGATGTGTGTATGTTCCTTTAAATGTTAGTTTGACTGCAGTAATGCAAGGTGGGGGATAGGGGGAGATGTGTGTGCTATGATTGGCTGATGACTGAGAGTATGGGAGGAGATGTTCTGAGAGGAATCTCTGTTTGTGTTTTATGATAGAGTTCTGTGTATGTGTCTTTGGAGAGTGAAGGGTGGAAAAGCTTTAAAGAGAGTCTGCGGAACTCTACAAGTTTTGTGAGAGAGTCTAAATGGCAAAGAAACAAGTCTACATATCTAATTCTCAAGTCGCCCCCTGGTGTGCGGATACTTAAATCCGCACATCGGGGGGACCTGGGGGGGAGGGAGAGGTTTGTGCGCATGTGGGGCGGTCCCCACGTGTGCACAAAAATCCTAAACCTAACAAAAACTATTGGGGGGGATACTTAAATCCCCCCGAAACTGACAGAGCGTCCCCTGCGCATGTGCAGGGAACACTCTGCAAGCAGCGAGGGTGCTTCGGGGCGGG
>NW_015173694.1:590238-603820 GCF_001447785.1 Gekko japonicus | reverse complement strand
CGGCGAGGAGCCGGGGGGGGGAAAGGCAAGGGGGAGGAAAGGCAAGGGGGGTGGAGGAGACGGGGGAACCAGTGGGATGGGGGGATACTTACCATTTTTGTTTAAACATATCCCAGAATTCAGTACAATACTTCCTCAGGGCCACATAGACCTCTGAAGTGCCCAGACCCTGGTACTACCAAAGGAGAGAGATATGGAATTTTTAATTCCTGGTGGCAGCAGAAACTACCAAGTTTATATACACAAAGTGTGAATTAAAGGTAAAACCATTTCCCCTATAAGCAAGCACGTCACAGAGTATGATTTAAAGGAAAAACCGCCCCCCCCCCCAATAGGAAGCATGCCACACCAGTCTTGAAGATGTCCACTGAAGCAGCAAGTTAAAGAGCAAAACAGCCAGCATTTTGTCATGTGCAAGGGAGGAAAAGAAACCCACAACGCTGGGTGGGTGGGGGTATGTGGTCGCACAACACACACACACACAGCTGGGAAGCAGGATGTTCAAAATATAGGGCAAAACGTACCCTGGGGCAGGTTGACATATTTGCCTGAAAAACAATGCTTTTCTGAGGTGGACAAAGGTGTGGGAGAGGTTTGATGACCCTGCAAGTACTGGACAGAATCTTAATAGTTTAGGAGAATAGAATTAAGCATTGCTTAATTAAGGTAAATGGGTGCAGGGAAGTGAAGTGCTGATGGGATTAGTCCAAGGATGAGTTGATAGGTTTTTGGAAGACCCATTGTTCTAAATTATGCATCCCTCCAGGGCGTGGCCACTCTTAATCACACTTCTGAGCTACATGTCCAGGCCTGTTTCTGACTGGAATCCGTTTTATGTCATTTTGGGCCAGGCAGTGTCTTGTACTTATGACTTTTAAGGTAATATTTTAAGAAGAGTGTTTATGGTTATTCCCCTCAGCAAGAGGAGAGGTCTGACTGCTAACACTTGTGGTACTACAAGCCAGTGCTAAAGGGGCCAGACATGACCAGCAGGGGGACCCCACATCTCCAACTGCCATGACCCAGCACAACATCCCCAGCGTGATGATGTCACAGTGATGCTCTGGTAAAATACAGCTGGAGAGCACGTGCGCGCGCTGTATCCACATCACTCGGAAGTGACGCGACCACGCTGGGCACGCTGGGCACGCTGGGGGCGGGGCCATGACCATCCGAGGGAAAACCATAGAGTTTTCCCTCGGATGACCGTGGCCCCGCCCCCCGCGTGCCCGGCATGGTTGCGTCACTTCCGGGTGACGTGCACGTCGGGGTGGGGTTCCCCCCGGGGCCCGATCCACCGCCGGCGGGGAACAGGCCTCTAGGGCGGGGGTTTCCCCACCCCCCGGGGGGACTTGGCAAGCCTAATGTGATGTCATCACGTTGGGGATGTCACCCTGTCCCCACACCTGGAAAGCTCCCTCCCACTCCCCACTGGAAAGGTCCCTAGCCTTTCCCACTCCCCTAGCCAGGTCACATATTGCCTCCTCCCACACCATTTCCAACTGGTTGCTGTTGCTGCTGAAGGTTCAAAATCAAGTAGGCCATGCAGGTTCTGGGGCCTAGCTCTGTTTGCTTCTGGCTACCAGTGGCCCTCCAGGGCAACAGCACCACCAGGAGTTTTCCCAAAATGGCCAGTCTGCCCCTGCAAGCAGAGCATCAGTCATCTCTTTTCCCCATATCCAAGGAGGATTTTCTGGGAGACAGGAAGGGGGGATCTACCTTTTTTATCTCTCTGTGTAGAATTCTGCCCCCCCCCCCACTGCGCAATTTGAGAGGTAATGGGTTGGATCCAGTGGAAGATTTCTGTGTGCCAACAGAGTCCTTGCCCCAGTGGAGATGCAGTAAGAGGACTGCACTGGTCTGGCAGCTTGCACCAAGTGAAACTTATTGCATCCCAACTCATATTTCCACTTGCGGCAGACATTGTGAACATAACACAAGAACATAAGAAGAGCCCTGCTGGATCAGACCAATGGTCCATTTTATCCAGCATCCTGTCTTACACAATGGCCAACCAGTTCCTCTAGAGGGCTAGCAACAGGACAGAGAGGCTGAGGCCTTCCCCTGATGTTTCCTCCTGGCTCTGGGATTCAGAGGATTGTTGCCCCTGAATGTGGAGGTTCCCCTCAGTCACCATGGCTAGTAGCCACTGATGGACCTGTCCTCCATGAATGCATCTATCCCCCCTTTAAAGCTGTTTATTCCTGTGAGCATAAGAACACTGTGCCTTCGCATCCTTTACAAGCATCCTTTACAACACCTCCCTTGTGATTGAAAGACCCAGGGGTCAAGGGTGTAGACTTTCCAATTTCCCGGGGGGGGCTGGGGCTGGGCCAGAGGCATTGCTTTGCTAGGATCAAGGGTGGCTCCCGGGGGAGGCTGAGCACCTTCCTGAAAATTTCGGCGGGGGCTGAAGCCCCGCCGCCCCCACGAAGATTACGCCTATGCCAGGGGTCTTGTTGTAGAAAAAGAGCTGCCGGAGCTCATTAGCATAACTCATTAGCATAACTTATTTGCATATGCCACGCCCCCTGACATCACCGGAAGTGACAGAAGGCCACACCCCCTGACATCACCGGAAGTGTGTCAGAAGGCCCGGCTACTTACCCTCCTGCTTCATCCTCATTCCCAAACGGAATGAGGATCGAAGCAGAGGGCGGGGTAAAGAAGGGGGCGGGGCTTCACCACGTGACCGCCCCGCCCCCTAGAGGTTCTCTTCCGGAGCTCCGTACCTGAGAGCTCCCCCCCGACTAGAGCCCTGGAAAGACCCAGACATCTCCATTCCTACTCGTGTCTGACAAAGGGAGCGTCGACTCTTGAAAGGTTATGCCTTGAAAATCATGTTGGTCTCTAAAGGTGCTGCTGGATTCAAACATAATGATCAGCAGGTTCTTCCTATAACTTCAGATATATAACTTTAGACAGGGCTATTTTTGGGCAGGAACGCAGCAGGAACTCATTATCATAATAGGGCACACCCAACAGCAGGAACTCATTAGGATTGGCTACATTAGGGGTGTGTGGCCTAATATGCAAAGGAGTTCCTGCAACAAAAAATGGTCCTGGGTTTTGACAACAAACAAGGTAAACAGAATAAGAAGCTAAAGGTGGGTGTGGTTGGATGACCACACTTCTGGCAACACGGTGGTGTGGCCTAATATGCTAATGAGCTGTGCTGTCATGGTGTGGCCTAATATGCGAATGAGTTCCTGCTGTTGGGTATGGCCTATTATTTATTTATTTATTTATTTATTTATTTATTTCAATTTATACCCCGCCCTCCCCGCAAGCGGGCTCAGGGCGGCTTCCACTAAAACATAGAACATAAATTACATTAAAATACAAGGTATGTACATACCATAACACATTAATACATAAATACAACGTGCAAAGTGCAGGTGGCACGTTAAGTTCCTCATGATAGTAAGTTGCAGAAAAACAATTGCCGTTGCGCTGATGTCAACAAATTAGTCCATACAGTTGTTGCATCTGCCGGCCGTATATCGTTGTAACAATAGGCCTCTGACAGCGGGCCTCTAACGGCATCCTCCAATAGCGGCGGCCCCTACTAAAATGCCTGGCGGAAGAGCTCCGTCTTGCAGGCCCTGCGGAACTGCGAAAGATCCCGCAGGGCCCTGATCTCTTCCGGGAGCTCATTCCACCAGGTAGGGGCCGCCACTGAGAAGGCTCCGGCTCTGGTAATGGCTAACTTAACCTCCCTTGGGCCAGGGAGGGTCAACAGATTTTGAGACCCCGACCGTAGTGCTCTCTGGGGTATATATGGGGAAAGGCGGTCCCTAATGAGTTCCTGCTGGGCTTTTTCTACAAAAAAAGCCCTGACTTTAGATATAAATTCCTCTATCTAATGCTACCGCTTGTACAAGCAGAATGGCACCGAGTCTGTTCTTCCTGTCATGCATCACCAGGTCCAATGCAAAGTCTTGCTGCAAGACTGCTGTCTGTTCCATACTCTGCATAGATCTATGGTCTGGCCAAGAACAGAAATCTTTATTATGGTTCGTAACCAGCACAAACAAACCCCGATGGGGATTTTTTATTGCATTTTATATAAGGACCACAAACTACAACGAAAAATACAATTAAGGAGAAAGAAAAGGTACCCACTACTAACTAAAAACCCAAGAGAGGAGATAATCAAATTAGCTTAAATATAAAGCCACCCCTTAAAATGCTAACAATTTTATGAACTGAGTCAGACATGCTAGTATATCTTTTAAATCTTAAATTTAACTGTTGGTAAAACCCCCAAGAGCATCTCATTATTAAAAACAATATTTTCAAAGGCTCCATTCAGAGTCCTTCAGCCTTCATTTTTTCTTATCCTGTCTTTTCCGTGGAAAAAAAACAAGCATACATACTCTAGCTTAAATAATTCAAAATAATACACTGCATTAACTTGGGGGTCTTTAGGTTACACATTTAAGGAATCTTTCCTCATTCTATAAGCTGCCGCCAAAAATTTGGCACATGCTAATGTCACCTGTGGATTCGCATCTATCATAAGCATAATACTAATATCAGAGTCCGGACGGCCGAAAAGCCTTTCCCATATGGGTTGAATATATATAGCTCGTATATTTTGATAGAACCCACACGCAAACAAAATATGATTGATAGTATCAGCCTCTCCAATACCACAAGGACAAATACGCTCAGCCAGAGGTATCTTCTTGTAGCGACCTATTACTACCTCAGAAGGGAAAATATTACAACGAGCAATAGAGAAGGCCCTTCGATGGGATGGAATTACCAAATGCATCAGGTATGGAGCTGGAGAGAGGGAGAGAGGGAGCCAAAAAACTAGGGGCTCTGGCAATGTCATTCTGTCTCTCTACTTCAAATAATCGCTGCTTTACCACAGTTCTTGCTTGGTTTGAAGCCATCATTTGTAGAGGTTCGGGTGAAAAGCCTAGCAAAGCCAACTTTGGCAGCGCATATACTAAAATTGGTCTGGCCAGGAGCGTCTTACCTGACAGGACAATATGATACTCATGTTCCTCAATGGCTGTGGATATTTCATCTATGGGAGCTAATAGTCTGGAGTTGGTTTCCAGAAAACATTCTGGTTCCCATAGGAGCTTGGAGAAGTACAATGTTTCTCCTCCCAGCTGAGCCATGGAGTGGGGAGGTGTGTGGGGAGGGGGGAACAGCTGGTTAGACTTTGGAATGATGATTGCCATGCAAGTGCTACACCTTTAGTAAGCAAAGGGTGCGCCTGACAGCATGCATCATCAAAGATTAGCATGAAAGGATCTTCAGAACCAGACCTGGAACTTTTGCTTTTTTCTTCCTTTATTTTCTGTTAATATTTGCAATATCTGCCTGATGAAGGGTTCTGTAAAACCTGAAATCTGGCACAACGTTTTGTGTAGGGTTGCCATACTCCAGGTGGAGCTTGGAGATCTCCTGTTTTTACAACTGATCTCCAGCTGATACAGATCAGCTCCCCTGGAGAAAATGGCTGCTTTGGAGGGTGGACTCTATGCCATTGTACCCTGCTGAGGCCCCTTCCCTCCCCAAACCCCGCCCTCTTCTGGATCCACTCCCAAAGTCTCCAGGTATTTTCCAACCCAGACCTGGCAACCCTAGTTTTGTGTCATTTGGGTTGGCCTCAGTAAAAGGTATTACATTATTTTGTTTCTTTTTCTGGACTTTGGAATGGGCAGAGAAAGAGAAGGGAGACAGAGGTGGGAGTTTAGCTGAAAATATTTATTTATTTATTAATTATATTTATATCCCGCCCTCCCCGATGGGCTCAGGGTGGTTCACAGAGGCAAGGTAAAACCGAGCCATAATTAAAACATATGATACATAATAAAAACATCCAACATTAAAACAGTAAAACAGTGGTGCTCAATCAATTATTAAACATAAGTCCAAGATGGCTCAGCTCAGTTCTTCTCCAGAATCTTCTGACCATTCCCAAGTTCTTCCTCAGGGCCTCGCAAACGTCCTCTAGGATTGTGCAATGGCGGTGATGGTATAGTGGGGCGGCGGCTCCTACTCAAAAGCCTGGCGGAAGAGCTCCGTCTTGCAGGCCCTGCGGAACTGCATAAGGTCCCGCAGGGCCCGGATCTCCCCCAGGAGCTCATTCCACCAGGTAGGAGCCGCCACCGAAAAAGCCCTGGCCCTAGTCACAGCTGATTGGGGCGCGGGATGTCCAACAAGTTTTGGGCCCCTGACCGTAGTGCTCTTGGGGGAACATGTGGGGAAAGGCGGTCCCTCAGGTAGGCTGGAGTTTGGAAGCAGTTTGGAGGTGCAGATCTCTCTCTCTCTCTCTCTCTCCCCCCCCCCTTGGGATATTCGGTGGGGTCACAGATCTGTTGCAGATCTCTGCCTCCACCTATTCTTAAATCTATCAAATATTACACAGATGCCAGACATTTCCAGTCCTCAGTCCACCTGGGAAGAGCTGCCCTCTAAACATCTTGATGTTCTAGGAACGGAGGAGTGTGTAACGGTATGAATAACCAGATTTGTAAAATGCCCTCCAATTGCACAGCGTTTACCTCATTAGCATCTTGTTGTTGGCTCAGGTCCCTCTGTGCCCCTGCTCCACCACCCTCCTCTCCGGGATTAATAACATCCCAGCTGTGAGAACAAGCTGGTGGCAGGAGGGTTTGAGTCCATGACCGATCAGCTTCTGCCTCTCCTAATAATCCTCCTCTGTGTCCAGAACCTGCAGCAGCAGGCAAGAAAGGGACAGGAAAAGTCACCTTGTTTCTCCTTCCACTGCTCCCCCAGCCCCTGCTTTGAAAAGATCCCACCCCTTTTTGTGCCTTAAGGAGAGAAAAGAGCAAGAATCCAGTAGCACCTCAAAGACTAACAAAATTTGTGGCATGATATAGGTTTTTGTGAGTCACTGGTCACTTCTTCAGATACCTGAAGATCTGAAGGTGTGTGTGTGAGCACATGACATTTTATAACCTGCTACAAATGTTGTAAGTCTTTAAGGTGCTACTGGACTCTTGCTCTTTTCTACTGCTACAGACAGACTAACACAGCTACCCATCTTGATTTATAACCAAGGGATAGTCGGGTTCCTTCCACGCTAAATGTACCGCTCACTGGTCTGTCTCTCTCTTCCCTTTTAAGTGCTTTCCCCCCCAGAAGATTGGCTGAGAAAACACAGCCTTCTCTCGCGCCTATCAAAAATCCAAGCACCTGAAGCTGAAAGTGGAGACGGAAGATAATGCATGATTGACACATCTTGGAGAAAGTGCTGCCGCTCCAGTTACAGGCCCCGCCGATCCATTTCTCCCTCTCTTATTCACTCAAGTTGCCTGTTGTCCTCCAAGGCTTGAGTCTAAGGAAGCGCTTAGCTAACCCCTCAACAAAGGACTCTTTGTTTTGGATTCCTCTGAAGAAATCCGACTCTCTTCTCCCAACCCCGGGGAGCCGACAATGATCTGAACAAGACGTGCTGGAATCCACAGATCTCCGTTCACTGCCAGTCTGCGTATAGGCTTTGTGGTGGGTCAGAGGAGTCACTTCTCCAACTGGCCTACTTGCAATGCCTCCCTTGTTCTTCATTGTTGTCCTTCTTCTGAGGGTGCTCGTTGCTCGTGCTTCCAAAGCTTGCCCCCAGCCGTGCTTCTGCTATGAATCCTCCAGTTTTGTGGACTGCCACAGCCGACAACTGGCCCATATCCCACTTGGCATCCCTCACAACACTTGGATGCTGGACCTGAGGAATAACAACCTGAGCAGGCTGGAAGGAAGTGGCTTCGATGCCTTGTGGTCTATGAAGATTCTCCTCTTGTCCCACAATGCCATTGCCAAGATCCGGCCCAGAGCTTTCAGGTCCCTCAGCTTCCTGGAGAAGATGGATCTCAGCCACAACCTCCTTGTCCGCCTGCCACGTGACTTCTCGGTTGACTTGACTTCCCTGAAAGATCTCAAACTGGCACACAACTACTTGGTAGCCTTGGGTTTCGAAAGCCTGCAATACCTGGAGAACTTGGAAAAGCTAGACTTGAGCCACAACTGGGTGGCTTCTATTGAGAGAGGAACATTCCGGGGCCTGTCCAGACTCCGACACCTCTACCTTCGGTCTAACAGGCTTGTGATTGTCCACAATGGCTTCTTCTTCATGCTTCAGAACCTGGAAGTCCTGTCGCTTAGTAACAACAACATCAGCTCCATTGAGGTAGAGGCCTTCACCTCACTGCACAACATGAATCTTCTGGCACTGACCGGCAACCAGCTCATTCACCTTAAATTTAAGACCTTCCTGAACATCCAGACCATCAGTACCCACATCCAGCTCTCTGGCAACAGGTGGTCCTGCGACTGTGACCTCCAACGGGTCTTTGGTAAGATCATGAGTGTGCGACACCTCCACGTGGATGACTATGAGAACATCACCTGCTCCAGTCCCTGGCAGCTAGCTGGCTCGCCGCTGATGTCCGTGGACAGCCAGTTGTGTGTGGCAGAGACAGCCACTGTCTTGGTTATCACTGTCACCGTCTTGGTGACGGTCATCGCTGCCATTGTCATGGCAGAGAGGAACAGGAAGAAGAACCAAGAGAAGAACTGGAACGAATCGGAAGGTCCCTTTGACTCGCAGGAGAAATGAGATAAGGGAATGGGGGTGGCGGGAGCAGTTGAGTCACTGAAACTACTTTCCTGGTGTTCGTCAAACTCCGCTTCGTTCTAAACAAGAACATTGGGGTTTTCTGTCTACTTAAGCCATCCTACTACCCTAGAGATATGGACTGCCAGCTGGTCCTACCTGCTCTTCTCCTTTTCCCTGAGAGGGAAGACATTCTTGCTGTAGTGTCTCCAGCCTCTCCCAAGCCCTCCAAAAGAGGTGTTGGTACGAGGCTGGGCTTGTTTTGAATTATGTATGAACGACTGCGCCATCCTTTCATCCTAGCCTGTCAAAGAGGTGGTAAGGTAACCCTAGCCAACGCCATGGCTCATAGAAGTATCGAGACTGCAGTGTTCCTGTCATGTTGCTCTGGTCTTCTTCTTGAATTTGGTTGCTGACGTTTAAAGTGTTAAGGACTGGGAGCAGGTGAACATGAGTACTCTATGTTCCCCTGCTCCCTGTCTGGCCCCATAACAGTGGGTTGAATCTAGCCAGTTTTTTTCACTCAATCTCATCTGATTGATTACAGCGGCCACCCATGCAGGCTTTGTGATCTCTCAGCATAGCCTTTTTGGGTGGTCACAGGGGACCTTCTTGGGCATTTCACCAGTGGAAAAGCTGGTTGGGTCTACCTTGTATGTGACATGGACTGCTTCGTGATGGCTGCTGTCTGACAGAATGGTCAGACGGAGAATAGAGGGTGCCCAATATGGGGTACTAAGTGAATGAGTTGGCAGGGAGTCCGTGGGCTCATGGGAGCATGTAAAGCTGCCTTCAGACAGCTTTGTTGTGGTTCAGTGGTAGAGTACCTCTTTGTATGCAGAAGGTCCCAGGTTCAATCCCTGGCATCTCCGGTTAAAAGGATCAGCTCTTCGTTGGTGTGGAAGGCTTCTGCCTGTGACCCCGGAGAGCTGCTGCCAGTCTGAATTTAGACAATTCTGGCCTACAGTTGCCAGGTCACCCGGCTGCTGGTGGTGGATGGGGTCTGGGAGTTTTTGGTGCATTGCGTAGAGCACATTGAGGGGGGCTACTCTAGCATTTGAGACAAAACTCTGTGGCAACCGTAGAGTTTTTTCTCAAATGTTAGAGCATCCCCCCCACAACGTGCCCTGCACAATGACGTCACCTTCAGGTGACGTCAATGTGCTGGGCAAATTGGTGTGGATGGGGCTCTCTGGGGGTGGGGCTTCCCCGCTGGCCAGCTGGGTGACAGTGAATTGGGCCCCCCGAAAGTGGGTAAACCCCACCCCTGTCAGGGGAATGGCAACCCTATACTGGCCTGATTCAGTAAAAGGCAGATTCATGTGTTCATTTGAAAGAAGAAGAGTTGGATTTATACCCTGCCCTTCACTCAGCGTCTCAGAGCAGCTTACAATCTCTTTCCCTTCCTCTCCTCACAACAGACACCCTGTGAGGTAGGTGGGGCTGAGAGAGCTCTGAGAGAACTGCTCTTGAGAGGACAGCTCTGAAAGAATTTCCTTCCTTCCCAGTCTCCTTCCCTTCCTCTCCCCACAACAGACACCCTGTGAGGTAGGTGGGGCTGAGAGAGCTCTGAGAGAACTGTGGGTGCTAATCCATGTAGTGGAGTGTTGCTTACCGAGAGCCTTCCAGGCTCTTAAAGACAGAAAGGTCTTTCTCAAGACCTGCAGCCTGAGATCCTTTTCGCTGGATGTGCCTAAGACAGAACCCGGTTTCTTTAATATACAAGGCAGCTTGTCTACCACTGAGCCTGTCTGCTGGGAGTACATCTAGTCCTTGACAAGTGTACCAGGGGGAGAAATGTGTCCAAGGGGTTTTATGGTATGGCTGATAGATAGCGAAATTGTGAAATGGCTTCTTATGGAACGACCTATACCTGAATGAAGATAATCTCTGTGGAATGAAATTTAGAAGCGTTCCATCTGTAACTCTGAGAGGAATTTCACAGTACCCTTTTAAAACCATTATTGTACCATCATGGAATAAACCGGTACAGGGACAGCTGTTTCACACAGCCCTTCCCTTCCAGTAAGGAGCCGTCTCTGAAGGGGTGTGTCATTTCAAACTGTGCCGCTTTCTTTTCCCGCCATCCCCCACCCCCCGTGTGCACGATCTCCCTGACAGGGTTTTTTTTTAAAAATTTAAAACATTCTATTGGGAACGCTATGTTGCTGAAGCAGGACTACAAACCAGCACCATAGCAACCCCATAGAGATGCCTGGACTCCATTTAGATACACTGACATTCGCTACTGCTGTCCCCTGGAAATGAGCTCACTGGATACAGAGTTCAAGCGTAGCGGTGGCTGCAAGGGGGGGGACCGGACAGTTTTGAAACCCAGGTAGCAGGCTATTCCTGTGCTTTTGAATTAATCAAAGCCCAAACTAGTAAAGCTCCTCCTCCTTTTTCATGCTGTGCTGGTACGTTTGTGGTTATTGCTGTTTTCAGTGATTTAATCTTTAAACAGACATGATAAATACGTCTGCCCCAAAATTTCCTTTTAAAATCCATGCTGAGATGCAGTAGCGAACACCAGTGTATCTAAATGGAGTCCAGGCATCTCAATGGGTTTGCTATGGCACTGCTTTGTAGTCCTGATATAGCGCCATAGCGCTCCCAATAGAACATAAAAAAAGAGAGGAGGATCGTGCACGGGGAGAAAAAGGGCGTGAAAAGAACTGTCATCGCAGGAAGCGCTACGGGGCATTTTATACAGCACCCCATAGTGCTTCAGAAGCAGTAGAAGGGATTGAAGATTGGTGGGAAACACTTTGAGTGAACAATGCTTCAGGCACGCTTCCCGAATGCGTTTTTGAGTGAACAGGTAAATATATTCCATCAGGAAACAGTTACTAAAACAGTTCTGTCTGAAATGAGAAAAACAAACCGTTAGTGAACAGTTCCTGAAACGGAATACATAGGCTGTCTGAAATTCCTCCTTATTGGTAATTTTTCTCAGGTTTACCAAGTTTGTTACATGTATGTATGGCAACCCCAGCAAGGGACTTTCAAGGCAAGTGAGAAGCAGAGGTGGTTTGCCATTGCCTTCCTCTGAAGGGTCTTTGTCACTGGTTCCCCTTCCAAGTCCTGACCCTTAGCTTCTGAGATCTGACAAAATCGGGCTACACCAGACCATTCCACATCCACATTGTTACCTGTAGAGGCTATCCTAAAAATCCCCTTCTGCAAGCGGTGCCTTTTGTTTTTGCCTTGGCTTCTCTCCTGATCTCAGTACACTGTCACTTATTTGTTATTAGTGTTAATACTCCATCCTTCCCCCATAATATGAGAACTTGGTGTCACCCAATGAAACTGGGTGGCAGTAGTTTCAAGGCAGACTATTCGCTCAACAAATAGATGACTTGTGTAACCTACCAGGAGATGTGGCAGACAGCCACTGGCTTAGATGGGTTTAAAATGATGTTGGACACGTTTATCATCATCCTTGGTTATTTGCGGAGAGCTACATGGATCCTCAGGGGCAGAATACCTTTTATTGGGGAACAGTCAGAAAGCGAGGGATGTTGTTTGTGGGCTTGGCGTGTGGGATTCCCTGTGGCATCTTACTGTAGGATGTTGGGTCAGATGAACCACTGGTCTGACCTTGCATGGCTACTCTTCTTACAGTCTAATGAAATAATTAAAATGGTTGAAAACCATCTGCTTTTCTCAAGGGCCATCTATATTTCTTCTTTTCTGGTTCTTTTCTCAAGGATGTAGGACAGCAGATCCCTAGTCTTGTCCAACCTCTGTGGGCACTTAAGGAATGTTGAGAATGGGAAGTGGATGCCACTGCCTCCACAAAACGGTAGCTACCATGGGGGTAGTCACAAAATGGCTGCCCTGGAGTGTGTGGCCAATACAAAACATTGGGAGGATGCAAGTCTCACCTCTGCCTGCAAGGGAGGCAGCTGTTTCCGGATGGGTGTTCCCTACAGACCCAAAGTGCAGTGCCTTCTGGGTTCTTTTGAAGCACCTCCTGCTCCATATAGGGTTTCCAACTTCCAGGTGGTGGCTGGAAATCTGGGATTCCAACTGATCTCCAGGCAACAGAGATTAATTCACCTGGAGAAAATGTCCACTTTGGAAGGTGGACTCTATGGCATTGTATCCCATCAAAGTCCCTCCCCTCTCCAAACTCCTCTGCCTTCAGGCTCCATCCCTGCAGATCTCCAGGTATTTCCCAAGACAACCCTATGCTCCAAAGATGTGGAAATCCAGGACCGGCTCTTTGCTTTAGGGAGGAGACGTTTTAATGAAGTATCAGGTGTGAGCCAGAAAACCCGTTGGTGGGTGCTATGGTTCCCATGGGCACGACACTGGGGTCAGTGAACTACCATACACAGTCCTGTTAGCTGGTGTGGCATTGTGATGAAATGCATTTTCACAGGGGAAGGTTACCTCGTCTTAGAGCTCCTTTCGTGCCAGTTAAGGGAACACTCTTGTTGTAGGCAGGCGAGAATTCTACCACTGAACCACCAAAAGCGGTGGACTCCAGGGGGTCATTTCATAGACAGCCAGTGAGAGGGAGCTCACCACCTCCTGAGGCAGCTGATTCCACTGCTGAGCAAGCCTTACTGTCAACAAGTTTTTCCTAATATCCAGCCGGTCCCTTCCTGCCCTTAATTTGAACCCATTCTTGCGAGTCCTCTCCTCTGCTGCCCACCCACAGGAACGGCTCCCTGCCCTCCCTTAAGGGACAGCCCTTCCAGGACTTCAAGAGAGCAGCCATGTCCCCCCTCAACCTCCTCTGCTCAGAGCCCTTGCAGATTACCGGTATTTATTTATTCGACTTATCCCCCGCCCTCCCCCACCACCACAGCACAAGGAGCTGTACTGTGTGACTGAAGTTAAGCTGTGGCAAACATTTTGTGGCTGGCTCCGCCTCCTGCAGGAGCCCACCATGCCGTGTCGGAATGCCAAATGTGCCCACAGGCTCAAAAAAGTTGGGCACCCCTGGCGTACTGTATGGCACCACAGCCTGCTGAA
>NW_015173694.1:583837-590227 GCF_001447785.1 Gekko japonicus | reverse complement strand
GACTCCACCTCCATATCTTCAGGGGTTTCCCAAGCTAGAATTGGTATGCAGCCCTGTGTTGTATGCATGTGCAGACTGGGCGTAGAAAAGACACCGGGTGGCAAGTGGGCTTGCCTTTTGCAAACCCCGCTCCACATTTCCAATAATCTTTTGGAGAAGGCAGGAAACCGAAGGGCGCTCAAGTCCTTTCTGTCGGCAATTGAGGTTTGGGAGGCCGGGGCCGAGTGGCTGGACAAAGAGATCTCTCCCGGGTCTGGTAAATTAACCGCTGAACTTATTTCAGATGGTTTCGCCTTAAGGATGCCCTCAGGGCCCCGACTATGAAAATGAGTTCTTGATGGAAAGACCACACTGAAGTATTTTGCGCAGAATTAAAAGCCAAAGCAGACCATTTATCACAGTTGTGTTCAAGATTAGGAAGAGGGACGAAAAAACGGCTAACTGTTGCCTTGACCAGGGAGGACTTTTGGAACAACTGTGCACCAGCCGCAATGCCTGCAGTGAGATAGGGACTGGAGCCCAGGCTCGGATAGAGTCTCGCAAATGAACACAAAATGGAGGAAGCTGCCAGTTGCATCCAATTCACATGTCACAAAGCCACTGGTGTTTGGCTATCTTACAGCAGGGGTCTTCAGGATAAGGGGACCCAAACATGGCTTGCTCTCACTTTTGGGGTATTTTTGCATTTGTGTGTGTGCGTGTGCCCGTGCCTGGAAGTCATGGCAACCTCTGTCGACTCCTACTGGGGGTATGGTGGACATTCAGAGACGTGGCTGGATAGCCTGCCTCTGCCTCCCAGCCCTGGTATTCCTCGGGGGTCTCCCATCCAAGTACTTGCCAGGGTCAGCCCTGCTTAGCTTCTGAGGTCTGAAAAGAGGAAGAAGAAGAAGAAGAAGAGATTGGATTTATACCCTGCCCTTCACTTGGAGTCTCAGAGCGGCTTACAATCTCCTTTCCCTTCCCCTCCCCACAACAGACACCCTGTGAGGTAAGTGGGGCTGAGAGAACTCTGACGGAAACGGCTCTTTTTCAAGGACAGCTGTGCCAGAGCTGGTGACTGACCCAAGGTCACATCAGCAGGTGCAAGTGGAGGAGTGGGGAATCAAACCCAGTTCTCCCAGATTAGAGTCCGCGCACTTAACCACTACACCAAACTGGCTCTCAGTTTGCCTGGCCCATCCAGGTCAGGGCAACCAAACATGGCTCTAGAAAAAACAACAGGTATGCTGGAGGGGTGGGTGAAGGGTTGCCCGCTTTGGGCTGGGAAATTCCTGGAGATTTGGAGGGTGGAGCCTGGGGAAGATGGGGGAGGGGAGGGACCTCGGTGAGGTCTAATGCCACAGAGTCCAACTTCCAAAGCATCCGTTTTCTCCAGGGGAAGTGATCTCTGTTGGCTGGAGGCCAGTTGTAATTCCAGGAGCTCTCCAGCCATCACCTGGAGGCTGGCAGCCCTAAGTAGGTGGGATGTGAAGGGAATGGCAAAGGTTTCTATGGTGCTAGGAAATACCTGGAGATTTGGTGAGTAGAGTGTGGGGAGGGGAGCAACCTCAGTGGGATATAATGCCACAGAGTCCACCCTCTGAAACTGCCATTTTCTCCAGGGGAACTGGTCTCTGGGGATCAACCGTTGTTCTGGAAGATCTCCAGGCTCCACCTTGAGGTTGGCAGCTCTAGCTAAAGGGCTTCTCAGAGTTGCTTTACAGGAAGGGAAGGGGCAGAGGTGAAGGGCTTGCAGTAATCCAAGTGCAAACCATGTGCCGGTTTAGGTCAGCACACGAAGATAACTGTGCAGTGTGCTCTTGTTCGTGTTTGTCACTTCATAATAAAGGACTCGTGGAGCTGCGGTGGCTCAAGTGGTTAAGACGCTGAACTGCAGGCTGTGGAAGGTCGGTAGTTCAGCAGTTCGAGACCCGAGTGTGCCGCGTGACGGAGTGAACTCCCGTCTCTAGTTCCAGCTCCTGCCAACCTAGCAGTTCGAAAGCAAGGAATTGCAAGTAGATAAATAGGTACCACTTCGGTGGGAAGGGAACAGTGTTCCGTGCGCCTTGTTCCGTGCGCCGGCCACATGACCATGGAAATGTCTTCGGACAGCGATGGTTCTTCGGCTTTGAAACGGAGATGAGCACCGCAACCCTAGAGTCGGACTCGACTGGCTTTCGAGCAAGGGAACCTTTACCTTTTTACCTTAATAAAGGACTCACAGCAACCTGTGTTTGGCTTGTGGAAACTTCATGTATGTCAGTTGCCATTGTTTGTGTAGTTTCAGTGATGCAAATGGCCTTTCTCGTTTTGGCTCCTCGTTGCCCTCTTGCCCTGAATGTTGACGTCGGGCGGCTCTTCAGTTATAAAAGGCCGCTGATCTGTGTTACACCATCTCCTCTGCATGCCTTGGAAACAACTCACAGCAACCTGTGTTTGGCTTGTGGAAACTTCATGTATGTCAGTTGCCATTGTTTGTGTAGTTTCAGTGATGCAAATGGCCTTTCTCGTTTTGCCTCCTTGTTGCCCTCTTGCCCTGAAAGTTGACGTAGTGTGGCTCTTCAGTTATAAAAGGCCGCTGATCTGTGTTACACCATCTCCTCTGCATGCATTGGAAACAAGTTCGGAAGTTGGATCTGGGCCCATCTTAACTCTCCCCTCTATGGGAATGAAACCTCCCCTTAGCAGGAGAACAAGTATTCCCTAGCTGTGATTGCTGCTGTGACCTTTTGGATAGTTGCTGTCAATTTTGGGGGACACACACACACTCCATTTTCACACATCAGAGGTGCTGAGCAGAGAGGTTCCCAGATGTTTGGAGCTCTGAGGACAGGATTTGCAAATTTAAGACTTTCCGCTGGCGTCTGTTCTAAAGAGGCTTAGTTAGATCATCGGTTCACCCCCCACCCCAATATTGTCATCCTGATTAGCAGCTGTTCTACAATATTTTTGGCAAAGATCTGTTCCAAGGTGGGGCCATGCATGCGATGTATCATTCCATAAATCTCAAAAGAAAGTGTTTTGGTTTTCACTAAATGAAGCTGCTAAATGCCGTGGCATGGCACGGTGATTAGAATATAGGATTAGGACGGGGAGACTCTGGTTCAAGTCCCTGCTTGCCCTGAAACTGAGTGGGTGGCCTTGGGCCTGTCATTCTCTGTTGGGCTAATCTACTTTGCAGGGTTGTTGTGAAGATCAAATGGAGGACAGGAAATTGTGTATCGTGAGCTGCTGGGAAGAAGGGTGGGATCAAAAAGGCACTAAAATAAACAGATAGAAGTAACACACATCAGGAGAGTCCCAGAGTAGGGCTGGAAGGCATCTGATGGAGCAGCTTTGCTGATGCTAAGCAGGCCTGGCGATTGCTTGCATGGGAGACTGCCTTCATGTTGCCATGAATTCCAACAGCAATAAGGGGGGGAACTTGGCGAGGGGGCTTAATGCTTTGCCCTTGGGCTGTTTTCCTGTAGAATTTTTCCTTTTTTCCAAGTTCCCTTTTACCATGGAAATGCTTACTATACCCATATGCCCTCCCCTACCCCAAGGAATAAATACCGCTTGGTGTTTTGGGGAGGAAAATAGCCTGTGGGGAAACTCCTCCCACTGCATTGAGCTCCCCCCGCAGACTGCAGCTTCAGTGGCATTTTTAAAAACACCTCCCCCCAGTTCTCTTAAAAGAACCCACAGGATTTATAGGTATTGTATAGTAGAGCTTCCCTGCCTTCTGTCATGGACACCCATATGTCCCTGGGTGCGAATTACAGGTCATCTGCCTGCTTCACTTGGCATCAACCGCAGCCTGATCCTGCTCAACAGAGAGCCAGTTTGGTATAGTGGTTAGGAGTACGGACTCTAATCTGGGAGAACCAGGTTTGATTCCCCACTTCTCCACATGCAGCTGCTAGGGTGTCCTTGGGTCAGTCACAAGTTCTTTCAGAGCTGTTCTCTCAGGAGCAGTTCTCGAAATAGCTCTCTTACCTCACAGGGTGTCTGTTGTGGGGAGGGGAAGGGAAAGGAGATTATAAACTGCTCTGAAACTCCTTTGGGTAGTGAAGGGTGGGGCATAAACCCAATCTCTTCTCGTCTTCTTTTCTCAATAGTGGTTCCCACCTTGTGGAATGAGATGTGGGGAGACATGCTGCCCTTAGAAGTTTTTAGGAGGGGCTGTAAGTCCATTTTATTTGCTAGGACTGTTAATGTGGTTTGAGCTGCAGGCATTTTTTTGTGTGTGGGTGTGTATGGAGCTTAATTCTATTATGTGTAGGCTTACCTTGAGATGGTAAGCCGCCTTAGGCAATGAAAGAAAGGCTGGATATAAACCTTTAGTCCATCAATCAAGAAAGCACCCGCCCAAACCAGCTTAACTTCAGCATGACTGCTGAGCTGTGGGCCCCTTAACCACACCCTGGGCTTGACCCTATGCCTGCCTGATGCTGGAGGCACGCAGAATCAGACCAGTGACTTCCTGCATCCAAAGTCATCTGAGATGGTCCCTCTCTTTAAATGGCTAAAGCTCATTGATGGGTTAGGTCCTACCAGCTTTTCTGCTGGCAAAAGAGGAACCAAAAGCCTCTTTTGACCACCAAAAAGACTTTGCCATGGATCTGGGCATCAATTCTTGTCTAGCAAAAGTTCCACAGGATGGGGATGACAGCAAAGAGGGGGAATTGGGCAAGAACAAGTAAAAACGTGGAATGGAGCCAGCCTGATATATTTGAACAGCCCCAGGTCTAAAAGGTAGCGGAACAGAACCCAGGGACATTTGCTGCAATAGCTTCCGTGTGAAAAGTTGGTTGCAAATTCCATTTTAAATTGTTGCAGATTTCTGTCAGTGCACAGAAGACCTGCAATGCAGAAACACTGGGCCAGTTAATATTTTCTGCAGATTCCTGTTGTATTTAATAATACCACGTATTGCCTCTGCAGACCCACGTGTGGTAATATTTTCCTTCCTGCAGTTATAGATATCTACCACCAGAGGGAACCCCTCACCATACATTCCCTCTCCGGCATCCTTTTCTTTTCTTTTCTTTTTGCCGTTCATAGCTATGGTTGCCCTACCTGTTCCTGACCTCCCGGCCCATTCCAGCAAAATGTGTTGTATGATTATCATCTGCGACAAAGAAATGTCTGTTCAGCTGGGAGGCCCATCTGTGCTGCCGCTCACAGAATGAAAGATGCTAACAGCCTCTTGTGGCACCTTCAAGAGCGCTAGTGGCTTCCGCTTGCGAGACATAAGCCACAGTAAATCTGTTAGGCTTTAAGGTGTCACAAGACCTTTTCTTTTCTGGAAATACCGTAACAGACTAACAGAATTATCCCCTTGGAATTTGTCAAAACGGAAGCTGGGGAGCAGGTGACTTTCTCGCACTCAGCTGTTATTGTGCAAGCAGGGATTGGAAAGCAAGCATATCTCAGTCTTGGGGGAGATTTTGTGGAACATGGCATAGTGGTCATCTTTTTGTTTCATGCAGAGTGGGGAAGAACCTCCTTCTCCCTTCTGCGTTGATGGAAACGTTTGCCTCCCTCTGGATGGGTAGCAGCTGAAAGACGGTTACAGCAATCTTGCTGTTTTTATGAGCGTCGGCAACTAGTTGGATTTTTGGAATCGCCTTGCTTTGGGTGCGAATGGGCAATGTGGGCACCTGAATCCAAGAATTTCAAAAGAGACCAGTTTTCACAAAGACTCTCTTGAGTCTGCAGGGCACTCTCTTCTGACAGAAGCTGATCAAAGGTCCACCTTAACATTTCCAGCTCCGGAAGAGAAAACAGGATTTCTGTTTGATTGCAGTCTGGTTGGTGATAATTACTGGAACGCTGGTCATGAACTCCAATGATTGCATTCGAATGAATTAAACTAACACTGGCTGTTCTCACCCCCTTTAGGCCTGCCAGTTTATTGATTCAGGCTTATCGCTCAACCCATCCCAATGGGCAGGTAGCAAAAGGGATATATATAAAATGTCATCCTTCCTCTGTAGAGAACAGCATAATAACAAATCAGATTCATTTAAATTGCCTGCCTGCCCACATACCCAAGCCTCAAAGACCAGCCCAAATAGGTCATTTTTGTGCCAAATGAGACGTGATGAGCCTGGAATTTAACTACAAAACCTATACACAGGTCTAAGTTTAACATCCAAGAAGGGATAGACTGGTTAAGGGAGTCGAGTGTGTTTGTGTGTAAAGTGCCATCAAGTTGCAGCCGACTTGTGGAAACCCTGTAGAGGTAGCAAGGCAAAAGACTAACAGGGGGTTTGCTGTTGCCCTCCAGTTTGGTGTAGTGGTTAAGTGCGCGGACTCTAATCTGGGAGAACCGGGTTTGATTCCCCACTCCTCCACTTGCACCTGGCTGGATGACCTTGGGCAAGCCGTAGTTCTGATAAGAGCCGTTCTTGAAAAAAGAGCGGT
>NW_015173694.1:564875-583797 GCF_001447785.1 Gekko japonicus | reverse complement strand
AGCGGTTTCTGTCAAGAGCTCTCTCAGCCCCACCTACCTCACAAGGTGTCTGTTGTGGGGAGGGGAAGGGAAAGGAGTTTGTAAGCCGCTCTGAGACACCTTTGGGTGGTGAAGGGCGGGGTATAAATCCAATCTCTTCTTCTTCCTCTGCATAGTGACCCTGATATTCCTTGGTGGCCTCCCATCCAAATACTAACCAGGCCTGACCCTGCTTAGCTTCTGAAATCTGACAAGATCAGGGTAGCCTGGACCATTGAGATCACAGCATGGAGTTGAACAGACACCCCTTTTCTGAATATGACATTTGTATCCCATTTTCCCTCTGCGAAGCTCGAGGCAGCGAAGATGCTCCTCCCCACCTCCATTCCAGCCTAACAACCCTGCAAGGCACACTAGGCTGAGAAGAGAAAAAGAAGCCCCAGGGTCTCAGGCAGAGGCCTTCCTTATCACCTGCTACCTGATCCTTTTAACTGGAGATGCCGGGGATTGAACTGGGGACCGTCTGCATTCTAAACAGGTGCTCTTCCACTGAGCCACGGTCCTACCCTCTAGCTAAGGACTTGGGCTCGGATCCTATGAACGAGTTCTGCACATGCACGCTGGGTAGCCTGTGCCTTGGAGTTTGCTTCCTGTCCCCTTCGCACAAGATCAGCAGTTTTCAGTGAGGGTTTGTGTAAACAGAACTGCTAGCGGAAGAGGTCGCATATTCTGTGGCGGAGGCTGCCTAGCTTATGTGGAACCCTTTCGTAGAATTCAAACCCAGATCTCCCATTTTTTTAAAAAAATTAAAGCCAATTGCTGAGATACATTTTCATTGCCCCCCCTCTACACAGTGTTGCCAAATCCAGCAGCATCTGTTGGGGCCTGGAAGGACACTGAGGATCTGCAGCTGTCAGTCGCCAGAGATGGCAGCCTGGGGTGAGGGTGGGAGCGCCCCAGATGTTAGCCTTCCAGTCTCACCCCCCTTCCAGCTGCTGATGGACCCTAGGATGTCCCTGCCTGACAAGAGCTCCGTTCTTCTTGAGAGTGCACTCCAACAAAAGAAATTAAACCTGGCAGGGCAGATGACTGGCCCCAGGTAAGACCCATGAGCACGTAAAGCCCCTGCTGGTCTTTTGATGGGCAGGTGGAGTCTCATAATGGGGAGGGGGGGGAACGTCCCCTAAGATTGCTTCTCTCCGTGTCCTCGCTGACAAATCTGACACAGAAGTGATCCTCTTAAGAGAGTGGAGAGAGGAGGGATGCGCGCCAGAAAAAGGAAAAAAAGGAGAGAATGTTCAGGGACCGGAAAGAGAGAGGCTGTTGCAGAAGAAAAGCTGCATATTCAAGATTTTCTCCCTCCCCCCCCTTTAAATTTATGTTCTTACTCCTGTGGAACAGAAGACCAATGCTGAGCTTGGAAAGACCTAAAGAAAAGGAAAAGAAAGGTTAAAAAAACGACCGCAGTTTGGCAGGCGTGGCCTGTGTGTGTGTATCTCGACAGAGATAACCCCTGTGACATCGCCTTCCACACTGGACTGCTAATAGTAAAGACCAAGAAACACGGTGAACCAAAAATAACTGGAAGCATCTGGACTGCTGGGCCCCCCGGAAGGATTGTGTGAAGACATCTGTGTGCCCTTGTAAATCATGCCTAAGGAATGCATCGTGCTCTCTTTCTCAAAAGAAACTGGACACCTTTGTACAAGTCCTCCTTTGGAGGTGGAGAGCAGGTGCAGGCAAGTAATGGGGTTTGTTTTTTAAGCTGTGTGCGCATGATGCACCATCAGGTTGCTTCCGACGTATCGTGACCCTATGAATGAATGACTTCCCAAACATCCTATCATCGACAGCCTGGATTAGGTCTTTCCAGCTGAAGCCCACGACTTCCTTTACTGAGTCGATAAATACGGAGTGATGTGGGTCTCATCCTCTACTCCGAACCTGGTTACGCCTTTAGGCTCTTTTCTAATTAAAAAGCAGGCGGAGAAGATGGCAGGCGCCTGGGCAAGATACCTAATACTGCAATTGCTACTTGCATGTTCTGGTCGGGGAATAGCGTCCTGGGCTGCGGTCACACACACTAAACAATCCACTTCCGATGCACTTTCCAACTGGGCTTTGCCCGTTCACACAGTAAAATCCAGTTGGAAAGTGCATTGAAAATGGATTGAAAGTGGGTTATTTAGAGCGTGTGATTCCAGCCCCGTTTGCTTACTAGCCTGTATAGTCGGCACACGCAGTTGGCCCCTTTCCAAATAGTCACACAAACACATGAAGCTACTTATACAAAAGCAGACCTCTGATCTACCATGATCAGAGTCTCTGGTAGAGGTCCTTCCCATCACCTACTACCAGGTCCTTTCAACTGGAGATGCCGGGGATTGAACCTGGGACCTTCTGCATGCAAAGCAGATGCTCTACCACTGAGCCATGGCCCCTCCCCAACCCTGCTTGGATTTACTCCCAAGCAATAAACCCCTATGTAACGTCACTCCCCCATGCTCCCTGTAGGAAGCCAGAGACTCCCAGTCTGTATTGACACTGTAGGTCTGGATTGCAAGGAATGGAGATGCTGATGCAGCCCTCCCATCCTCCAGAGTTTAGGTGCCTGGTTTTGGTCTCGTACCTCCTCCACCCCACCAAGTTCGTGATCTTAGGCTTAGGATCTGGCCAACTTTCTCATTCAATCTCACCCAATTCCCCACCTTACTACAACCCCTGCATGCCATGGCTTTTGTCCATGGCAGGTCCTATGATCCCCAGCATAGCCCTTCAGGTAGTCAGAAGGGGACCCTTCCTCCTTTTTTTCCCACCAGCTGAAAAGCTGATTGGATCCAGCCCACAATGGGCATGCATGTAAGTGAAGGTGGCCACTGTACATACACAAGCATGTCGGTGGCAGCAAGAAGCTCATCGGGAACCAGTTCCAGACAGCAAGCAGGGGTCATTGGTAGCTCTGGAGTTCGAGCCGGTAGCCCTTTTCTAGTGCCGAATGTACACTCTCTTCATTGCGGAAGGCTTGAGATAATGTCTCCCTCAGTGTGATGCATTCAGGCTCCATGCAGGGTGATTAATTGGCCAGGAGTTGCAATAGCAGCCTATCAGAGTACTGAAGTTGATACATCAAAGCTACTAAACGAAGGTATTTTAGGCTGAAACTGATTTGCAAATGAGCAAGCAAAGTCTACCAGGGCAAGAACATCTGCTGGCTCTCTGTTCCACCTTCTGTCCTGCATGAACACCTACATTTGATGCGAGACAAAGGTGGGTCTGGAAGACCCTTAGAATTCTGTTGTAGACTTTTTTTCCTTGGGAAGTTTTCTACATATTTCCCTTCCCTTGGCAGGCAGGCAGGCAGGCAGGCAGGCAGGCAGGCAGGCAGGAAGGAAGGAAGGAAGGAAGGAAGGAAGGAAGGAAGGAAGGAAGGAAGGGAAGCCACCACTGGAAAAATCAGCACAGTGGCCAAGAAATGTTCTCCATCCGCCATGTAGGGTGTCACCCACAATCCGCCAAAGACACAAGAGGATCTGCTGGGACTGCGGCCAGCCGTCCCACAGAGATCAGGAGAGCATCCATGAAACGGCTTGCTTGAATACACAGGCAAGACGGTGGGTTTCAGCGCGATTTAAAATATGTAACAGAAAGTGGAATTCTGAGACCTAAAATGAGCAAACGAACAAATATATGCAAATTTGTGCAACTGCACTGGATCACGGGAAAGAGAAGGAAGGACCTGGGCAAGATACTGTTCGGGGCGCAGAAGACCTGCCCCCTGGAAACACTGAGTTCAAAACAAAACCTAAAGCAGGGGATCCCTCACCTTTCTGAGCCTGCAGGCGCCTTTGGAATTCTGACACGGGGGTGGTGGGAGCAACTACAAAATGGCTGCCGCAAGAAATGGAGCCAACCAGAAAATGTCAGGGAGCGAGGTCGTGTGCAACTCTGATAGTAGCTCTTCAGCATTCTGCGCAGAAGCTCTGCTTCACGGGATGCCTTTTTACATGAACAAATTGATTTTAAAACATGTTCTCGTGTTCACACAGCTTGCCTTCATTCACGCAGCGAATATCTTTGTGCCGTAGAGGCAGCTGCTGCCAGAGCAACTTTTAACAAATCTGCTTCGCCAATCGGATCCGCAGTGGCTAATCAGAAGCTCTCCTGGGCAGAAGCCCCACCTACCCTCACCCACTTCCTAAGAACACTTGGTGGGGGCCAGGAAAGGCATCAGCAGGGGACCCCTGAACCAAATGGACACACAGCTCAATATAATAAATATTGAATACTTCCATTGGCTGTGATTTTTTTTGTGGGTGCTGAGTGGTGTCCTTAAAACCTCTATGGCGAGAGTCCCAGAGAGTCTGCAGCAAGCCCAGTTCAGTTTTAGACTGGGAGCGTCTGTCAAGGTTGAAATGGTGTGTGCCTCCAGACCCCTTCTGTTTTTGTGTTTGGAAATTCTTGCTGAGCCTCCTTTCTGTCTTCGGAGTTGCTCATTCAAGCCTAGCTCTCACAAACAGCAGCTGACAGGTGAAACCTTTGCTTTTTCAAAAATAAAAATAAAAAAAAATCTCCAACTTCTGTCTGCAGGAGCAGACCAGAATGCCTAAATGCTCCTCTGTACAAAACAATTCCCAGCACATAGAAAAGTAACACGTGAGAGCAAAAGATTCTAGCCTTATTGGCACTCCTTATTGATATGCTACTTTTCTACGTCTGAGGAGGTTCCCCCCCCTCCGTAGAGAAACATTTACTTGTGCCGTCTCTTGCCTGTAAGCTGAAGTGGGATGTCCAAGAACCAAGTTTACCCCCTCGACTTTGAAAAACAAGCATTTAAGTCTAACTATGCTGCTATAAATGATGACTGAAAACTTGGGAGTTTTGGAGGAACGAATGCAGGAGGCTCATAATTCTGTTCACAGATATGCAACCCCAATGGTGAAAATGAGCGAATACCACTGAATATGGAATGCTGGAATAAGGTCCAGAAGCGGCACCCAAGTAAACTTAAAATGCTACTAGGAATAAGGCCCATTGTGGAAATAAATACAACGAGATCTAGAAAGAGGCTCTGGGAGAGTGCCCCAGCCTTGGGCACTCACTGTCAATTTGCTCTGGCAACCTCAGCAGGGTATGACACCAAGTCCACCATTTTCTCCAGAGGAACTCATCTCTGCTACCTGAAGAACAGTTGTAATTTTGAGTGATCTCCAGCCACCACCTGGAGATTGGCAAAAATGGTTCCCCATGATGGAATGGCTGGTTTGGAGGGTGGAGTCTATGGAATTGTACCTGTCTGAGGTCCCACCCCTCCTGAAACCTCACCCGCTCCAGGCTCCATCCCTCAAATCACCAGGAATTTCCCACCTGGAGTTGGTAACTGTAACAATTTCATGTTTATTTGTGTGTGTGTCTTTAAAAGTTTGTCTCTGCCATCTGGAAAGCAGTTGTAATTCTGAGTGATCTCCAGCCCCCACCTAGAGATTGTCAACAATGGTTTATCCCAACAGGCACTAAGGGTACCTCAGAACAGATTTTACTTCAGAACAGCAACAGCAAACTGTTTAGAATGTTAGAGGCAAAGGCCTCTAACGACCTCTGTGCTCTAGGGCAAAGGCCAATCATGCCTCATATGCAAATAACCTCTGTGTTCAGACTGGCTATGGGGGGAGAGGAACAGCAAACTGTTTAGAATGTTGGTGGCAAGACTCAGGCAACACAGCCAGTGGATAGAGACAACTTCTGAGTGACAGATCACAGAGCCAAAGGCTGTCGGCGCCGTGTGGAATGTTCAGCAGCGTGCCACCACCAACAGAGAATTATTATATAGAGAGATAACCTGTTTATCAGTTTCAGAAACTGTTTTCATGGGATATTCTCAGGGCAGAGGTGGGCAGTCCTTCTTTTCTAGAAACTCAGGTTTCTGTAATAACTCTGTCGTGCAACCTGGAAGGAACAAACTGTGGCAGCTTTATACAGCATCGAGGACTGGCTCACCTCGTTCACTGCTGTCTACTCTGATTGGTGGCAACTCTTTAGGGTCCTGGACATTCCCCAACACCTGATGCCAGAAATCAAACCCGGCACCTTCTGCATTCATCCCCTACAACTGAGCCATGAGGGGGAAAATATATTCTCAGAAGAATTTTTATTACAGAAGAATGGCTTCCAATCTGGTTCTTTAAAGATGGGGACAGAGAATGACCGGTGGAAGATGGGCATGGGTTAAAAGGAAGATGAGTGGAGCTACAAAACCCGGAGCTGACAGAACCAGCCGGAGATCTTTCCTCCTCTGCAAACGCCTCTCACACAACCACTATAGTCTGTTGCGGGTGAAAGCTATGCCTTTTATTCTAGTTTAAATGGGGTCGACGCTGGTCGCATGGTCATGGTCCAGATCTTCACAGTCATAATCCGAGAGACTGGGGCGTTTGAAAGGCAGCCATGTCCGGTCGTGGCTGTTCTTTAAGTAAAGAGACTGGAGTTCATTTTCCGTAGCTTGGCAGGCAAATGATCGTCTAATCCTGCTCCCAAGGTGCGCATGACTTGGGGCTTTTGTTGAAGTTCAAGGTTCCCGGTGGACCGAGCCAAGAGCTCAGATTTGGTTTTGAAGGCTGCGGATTTGGCCTTTTCCCCGCCGTCCTCTATGCTGCAAACGGAACTGATCTGCTGGATCTTGAGGAGGTCGCCAGTGCTGCAGGCTTTCTCAACGTTGCTGGAACAAAGACTCAAGACCCCTCTGTGGAGATCCTCCTTCCCCGAGCAAAGTCTCTGCAGTTTGCTGGGAAGTCTGCTGCTCTTCTCTTCAAAAATATCCAGGCAATCCAGCGAGGAGATCTTGTCTCTTCTACTTCGGTTGCTCCCCATAGGGGTGTTCAAAGGTGACGGAAGCGCCAAGTTTTCCTCCTGCTCCTTGACGCTGTACGGAGGAGTCGGAACTTCGAAGGTTGCATGGAACTGAGAATAATCCACCCGGAAGAACCCATCTTCCAGAGACATCACTGGCAGGAACCGGTGGCCCCAGAGAACTTCATCTTCTGTGTATGATGTCCTGGCTTGACATGTCATTCCTAAGAGAAACAGAAAATTAATTATAGAATGAGGGCTGGACTTTGGATGGTAGTGCATACTAGAGCAGCAGCATTTATCCAACTAATTCCCCCCCCCCCCCGCGCAAAAAAAAAAACTCATGCTCCCTGACAGCAGCGGGGCTGCCAGATCCAGAGTGGGACGTAGCTAACAAGTCCCCGAGAGTCTTTTCTGTGTGCCTAGCTGACTGTCTCTGCTTCTCCAGGTCAGCCACCTTGGCCTCAAGGGAGCACACACGTTCCCTGAGAACCAGGAGCTCCTTGCACCGAGGACACACCCAAGACTTCTGCCCAGTGGGCAGATAGTCATACATGTGACACTCCGTGCAAAACACTGGATAGCCCCCAACCCCCTGCTGGCATTCTGGCTTCATAATTCTTTTAAAATAAATAAATATAATCCCCCTTTTAAACCCTTGGTATTTATGTGGTTTTTGTTATCAAAGTCAAATTATTTTACGGGAAAGACAAAGAGCCTAGGGCCTTGTCTTTCTGGCTCTTTTTGGGCTTCTTACAGAGCCCCTAGTCTAAGAGTCCCTAGGCTAAGAGCCACAGGCAAAGAGCCCTTTAGCTCACCCTTCGTGCCTCTGGCAAGGTGCTTCCTTAAATAGAGGCCTCCCCCAGCAGAGGTCAGGCAGCAGCTATTCAAATTCACCCAGGCACTCAATCACAGGCAAAACAATGCCCCTTCCACTTCCTCTCAATTACAGGCAATCCCAGTCAAACAATGCCCGTTCCTCTCCCACACTCAATCAGCCAGGACTCTGCAAGAACTCTAAGTGCTTCCACAAACTGTTTCCGCTTTAGAAGCGTTGTTCTGTTTGTATGAATGCAGATGTAATTAGTTAGTCGTGCAGATATCTTTAACTGGGTACAGTCCTACTAAATAAACTCCCCTCCCCTTCTGTGTTGGAGAGCCTTCCTCATCCATCCCACCTGGACTTCCACGTGGTTTTCTTCACACCTGAAACTGCCCAGCCTGATTAAACTCATGCTTTACCAGTGCTTGACTTACACTGGTTCCAGAGGGGGCCTAGCCCCGTTACTTTTTGCGACAGCCCCTTTAGCTGCTGTTGTTAGGATGCACCAGAGGGGCAAAGAGGTTAGGCTTGTAGATAGGGCTTGTGGATTTCATTTGGGGCCTTTCCCGCCCTGCTTGGAGCACTAAGCCTCTGGGTTAGCTTCTATTCCTAAATGTAAGTGAATTTCTACTGTTTACAACCACCCATCTATCCTCAATTCACTTGCAGACCTACTGGATTTCCTGTTTGCTCTCTCCAGGTTCCCTGGGGATCCATTTCCCTTTCTTCCATTCCCTGGAAAGCAAAACTCGGGCATGAATTCCATTCTCCATCATGGACCGGGGCACTAATCTCTGAGAGGAAAAGTTTGAAGGCTTGGATCAGGAACCATCTCCAGAGACGGTACCCCGTGCAAAGCTCCTATGGAGGGGCAATAGCTCCTCAAAGGACAGAGACACCTCCATCCCTTTCTCCTGAGACAGTAGCTCTTTCCTTACTTTCTGATTCCAGCCACAGTTCAGGTGTCATCTCAGCCTCAACAGAGGCACACACCTCGGTAAACAAGAGCTTTGTTTAATATCTTGCTGTCCCTCCCAGAGAGATGGGACTTGTGATACACACATCTTTGCCAGACTTCTTAGTGCTACCCTAAACAGCACTCTCCTGGGAGTGGACCCCACTGCTCAGACCTGTATGGCTCAAGGTTCTGATCTCCTCAGAAGGGTCGGCCCTGGTTAGAACTTGGATGGGACAATAAAGTCCAGGGTCACTATGCCGAGGCAAGCAACAGCCAACCACCTCTGGAGTATCTTGCCTCAAAAAGCCAGCGAGGGGTCACTGTAAGTTGGCTGTGACCTGGCAGCCCTTTATACCAATATAATAACAATTGATTGGCACAGTAATGAGATAATACGGAGAACAAGAAAAACTGTGAAAAAGTGACGCTTAATATATGTCTTTAAAGAGTCATAGAAAAGTGAACAAAAATAATATACACAATCATAGAAAAATATATTGACGGTGATCTCCGGAATGTCTCGCTGTTTTGATGGAAGATCTTCTTCTGAACGAAGATGTGGGACAAAAACTGTCTCTCGATAGTTCATATCCTCTGGTGACGTCTGATAATTATCAAAGATTTTCAATAATCATAACAGCTGTAATGTATAGTAGAACCTGCCATGGGCTAAAATGATTGTAATGCATAACATTACAGCTGTTATGATTATTGAAAATCTTCTTTGATAATTGTGAGACGTCACCAGAGGTTATGAACTATTGAGAGACAGTTTTTGTCCCACATCTTCGTCTAGAAGATCTTCCTTCGAAACGGAGATCACCGTCAATATATTTTTCTACGATGATGTATATTATTTTTGTTCACTTTTCTATGATTCTTTAAAGACATATATTAAGTGTCACTTTTTCACAGTTTTTCTTGTTCTCCGTATTAGCACTTTATACAAACACAGTTCCTAATGCAGAACTGAGGAGGATTCTGAGTAGACCTGTTTAACATTGCTCTCTTGCTCTCTGTCAGACCCCAGTCTTTGCTGGAAAACACCACCACACCAAGTACCTTGCTTGTAGCCCAGTGATCTGTCCATGGTCCTGACAGATTTGGGTTTCAGCGTTGCTGATCCACCTTGTGGACCCTAGAGCAGAATATTTTCACCAAAATGCACATGAGTTGGTTTCTGGCATTTCTCACATCTATTCATTTGTTCATATGTTGTTTCTTCCTGCTCACAGCATCAAAATTATTGCTGTTTTCTAGAGCAACAGAAGCCACACCCAGGAGGAAAAGCCAAGATACCATTGTTTCCTATGGTAACAAGTAATGCTAAGTGATTGAAGATCTCTTTTAAGAAATCCTTGTTTTCCTGGGAGGAAGATGAATATTCCTCCCAGAAGAAATATTTTTCTTCCAAGTCATTTGAATGATCAATAGCCGTAGAAGTTTTAAAAAGTTATGCATAGTTCAGGCATTATGCTGAAGTTCCCACAAACTACAGTTTGGAACAGAAACCGTGGTTTGAGTTTCCTGTCAGTCCTTAATTCGGAATGTTTCTCTGCTTTCATTTCCCACCTGCTCCTCACCCAGTTTCCACAGATGAAGCAGGATAGTTTTCAATTCGGATAAGAATACCAAATAGTGGTTGCAAATGCACAACAAATTATTGCTTCTTAGAATCATAGAATCATAGAGTTGGAAGGGACCTCCAGGGTCATCTAGTCCAACCCCCTGCACAAGGCAGGAAATTCACAACTACCTCCCCCCCACACACCCCCAGTGATCCCTGCTCCATGCCCAGAAGATGACAACAAACCTCCAGGATTGCTTCCTGAACCCAAAGTGGCAATCAGCATTTCCCTGGGCATGTAAGAAAGGGCCACAAGAACTAAGCACTGAGGCAACCCTTCCTTTCCTCCCTCTCATGATCTGCCTAAGTTCACAGAATCAGCATTGCTCTCAGATGGCCATCTAGCCTCTGTTTGAAAACCTCCAAGAAGGAGAGCCCACCACCTCCCGAGGAAGCCTGTTCCACTGAGGACCGCTCTAACTGTCAGGAAGTTCTTCCTAATGTTTAGCCGAAAAATCTTCCGATTTAATTTCAACCCATTGGTTCTGGTCCGACCTTCTGGGGCAACAGAAAACAACTCCACACCATCCTCTTATTCTTATTCTGGTTGCCGATCATATGCCATGGTTTTCCAGTTCAGACAGAATACCAAACCATGGTTTGCAAGTACTTCAAACCACTGTTTATGATTCTAGTTCACAATTCTAATGCAAATACCACATCAAACCATAGTGGTGCTTTCTTATGCACAACTTGGTACATCTGAATTGAGACATTATATATTAAATTTATCCAGTAGCTAATAACACATACCCAGTGAATGCAGCTTGTGTGTGTGGACCTACTGTACCAGGTGCAAAATATATTGGCATATGGGGAGAGGGGGAGTGAAGGCAGCATGCTATAGCCCAGTCTCAACAGATCTGGGAAGCTATGCAGGGTTGGCATTTGGAACGGAGACCACCCAGGAAGACTCTGCAGAGGAAGGCAATGGCAAGCTACCTCTGGCTAATCACTTGCCTTGAAAGCACCTCATTTATTTATTTATTTTTAGAGTTGTATCCCACCCTCCCAATGGCTCAGGGCGGCTAACATGCGGCATAACCGTGTTGAATAGATAAAATACAATAGAATAAACAACATTAAAACCACAATAAAACCCATACAATAATCAAGGTGCTCTGATCTTCCTATGTAAATCACCCAAGATGGGAAACAATGAACCCAATTCGGTGGCCAGCTGTCTCAATAGCACGGTCTCCCGCAGCGCTGTTCTATGCGCTTCTGCCAGGCAATGCTTGCCCCCCATGATAGGGGCAGACGATGAAGCACTACCACGGTGGTGGGATAGTGGCGGCAGCGGCTCCTACTCAAAAGCCTGGCAGAAGAGCTCCGTCTTACAGGCCCTGCGGAACTGCACAAGGTTCCGCAGGGCCTGGATCTCCTCTGGGAGCTCGTTCCACCAGGTAGGAGCCACCACCGAAAATGCCCTGGCCCTAGTAGGGGCAAACATAACCTCTCGGGGGCCTGGAACATCCAGGAGATGGAGGCTCCCCGATCGTAGTGCTCTTGGGGGAACATATGGGGAGAGGCGGCCCATCAGGTAAGCCGGACCCCGGCCATTTAGGGCTTTAAAGGTAAGAACCAGCAATCTGAAGCGAATCCGGTATGCTATCGGCAGCCAATGCAGCGCTTGCAGCCCAGGCTGGATGTGGTCTCGCCTAGAGAGGCCCATCAACAGCCCTCCCGCGCAGGCACCAACGGCACCCCGCCAAAAGCCAGGAGAGGGAGCCCCAACCCCAGACCGGTCTGACTCAGGCCCAGGACCTCCGTCTTTGCCGGGTTTAATTTCAACCGACTCAGTCTGAGCCAACCAGCCACGGCTTGCAACGCCCGCGCTAGGTCATTGGGGCCAGAGTCTGACTGGCCGCCCAACATCAGGTAGAGCTGGGTGTCATCAGCATATTGATGACACCCAAGCCCACACCTCCGGGCAATCTGGGCAAGGGGACGCATGTAGATGTTAAACAACATAGGGGACAACACAGCTCCCTGGGGCACCCCACACTCAAGGGGGTGCCTTCGGGACCGCTGGTCCCCAATCGCCACCCTTTGTCCCTGACCTTGAAGAAAAGAGGCAAACCATTGAAGAGCAAGCTTCTGAATCCCCACGTTGGCAAGGCGGCGGGCCAGCAACTGGTGGTCAACGGTGTCAAACGCAGCTGACAGAGCTAACAACATCAGTGACGCCACACCACCTTGATCCAGATGCCTACGGAGATCGTCCGTAGGCATCTTGATGGAGTTGCCATAAATCAGTTGCAACTAGATGGCACACACATTCATCATGGGGAAAGGGAGACTAACAGGGCCATCCTATGCAGAATTAGTCCAAGCTAAACCCATTGATTTAAGTGGGATTAGACTGGAGTAGGATAGCACTGTACATTTAGCTTAGGGTAATGGCTGCATAAGGGCCGCAGTGGCTCAGAGGTCAAGACGCTGATCTGTAGACCGGAAGGTCTGTAGTTCGGCAGTTCGAGACCCGGGTGCCATGTGATGGAGTGAGCTCCTGTCTCTGGTCCCAGCTCCTGCCAACCTAGCAGTTTGAAAGAAAGAAATTGCAAGTAGATAAATAGGTACCGCTTTGGTGGGAGGGTAACAGCATTCCGTGCGCCTCGGCGTTTAGTCATGCTGGCCATGACGACAGAAAAAGTCTTCAGACAGCATTGGCTTTTCAGCTTGGAAACGGAGATGAGCACTGCCCCTAGAGTCGGATTCGACTAGCTTTTGAGCAAGGGAAACCTTTACCTTTAATGGCTGCCTAAATCCATGCAGTTCCCCCATCCAGGTTAGCACATGAAAAATCTGAACTTGGCACTATCCAACTATTGCACCAGTGTGCATGCAACTCTCAGCAATATTTCTAGACTGGAGAGAGAAGCATTCTTAGCATCTGCTGTGAAATGGCCCAGTGGCCTTTTCTGTTAGGAAAAAGAAAGTCCCTGCTGGGCTGTGTGTACTCCCTTGTTTAAAAGGAACGTTAAAATTCAATGACAAGAAAAGCAGGATTCTGCAACCTGCATGAATTATGCAAATCAAACATATCTGCCATTTCTTCTTCTTCTTCTTCTTCTTCTTCTTCTTCTTCTTCTTCTTCTTCTTCTTCTTCTTCTTCTTCTTCTTCGCATTTTTCACTGCATTGCATAACTGTTAGTCGGGGGGGGATATGTAATGCACTGAAGTCCTACTGTTGGAAATTCTATTCAGCCACCTCCTCCGACGTCTGCAAGCATTGCCCACACAACTCTTCCCAGTCATAAGGGCTAGAAACTTCCTCTTATATAAAAGCTGTGGTTAGCATCTCAATATCCCATCTTGTGTTCCAGCAGAATTGCAGCATACACACAGCCCTGGAGGGTGGGGGGAGGGTGTGTGTCTTGTAACATTTATTATGGCCAAACCACTTGTTTCCAGGCAGGGCCAGCTATTTTTAGAAGAGGGACACCGCATGGGGTGGAGTTCAGTGCTAAGTTTGCAGAGTTCAAATCTCAGCCCTGCTCTCCGTAGGGGTGTAACGGATGACTTGTTGCTCCATCTGGTGACAGCCAGTCTCCTAGCAATATTTATTGACTTAACTAGATTTGCTTATGCAGGCTTCATTAACCCCTTCCTCACCACCACCTTCAGCATGAAGATTCTAAA
Source organism: Gekko japonicus (assembly GCF_001447785.1). Taxonomy (NCBI): domain Eukaryota; kingdom Metazoa; phylum Chordata; class Lepidosauria; order Squamata; family Gekkonidae; genus Gekko; species Gekko japonicus. The sequence goes on along the minus strand of NW_015173694.1, from coordinate 569,922 downwards.
CAATGCGCGAGGTTAAACATTGCTCACAAATGGAACCACAGATCAACATGGCAAGAAATGGATGGGGAAAGATCTCCCCTGGATGCTCCGGAGCTCTGCCCCAGAATCTGTTTTGAATAGCCAAGATGAATATAGGGAGCCACCTTGTCAGACTGTCATTTCATCTGTTGCCTTGTGGTCTACTCTTGACTAAGAGCAGGTCTTTGGGGTCTCAGGGTGAGACAGGTCTGGAGATACGTTAACTCAGGGATCACCAGTGTGCTTCCTGGTACCCTCTTCCTCCTTCTACAAATCTTGTTTTCGAAACAAAGAGCCAATCCTAGCTGTTTTGATCTTACTGGAACAAGACGTTCTTCAGAAGATCCCAGGAGGCATCACCTTTGTGTTTTCAGAGTTTAAGCTTCTCTGACAGGACAACGCTTGGCTTGGAACCTCCCAATACTATGTGACTGCAGCTTCCACAGTGGCCATTTTGTGACTGAGTCAACCCCCTTCCCATGGCAGCCATTTTGTGATGGCACCCACTAACTCAACCAATGAGGCTCAACAAGGTTGTGGAATCCTGAACTGTAACTGAGGGAGAGCCAGGATTGTTTGCATGCAAGATTATGCTCTACCACTGAACCACTGCTCTTTCCCAAAGCATCTTGGGAGTAACTGCAGTTCTCTTTTTGCATGGTCCCGTTGAGGAACCGTAGCTGGGAGTGAGGGCACCAGGCAGCCTTAAACCACAACACTGTCTACTTTCTGTGTTGCTACAGACTTTTATCTCTGAAAATTTAAATAGAAAAGTATATTAAGAATATTTTCAGCCTGTATTAAATTTTTAAGGACATTTCCATTATGAGAGTGGAGAGCTGTAATGCCTCCTTATGTACAATTGTAGTTTTTAATGGCTCAGACCTTCACCTTTCATTGTGGATTTCCCACCTCAGGATCTAGATAAAGAGTACAGATGTCTCTTTGTGCCCTGAAAAAAATACACTACCTCTCACATTTCGATGTGGATGATATCTATTATACATTCACTGCCCCCAAAGAACCAGTGTGGTGCATTGGCTAAAGTGTTAGAACATGTTCAAATTCCCACTCAGCCATGAATCTCAGGAGAGCAGCTTGGGCCAGTCTCTCTTTCTCAGCCTAGCCTTCCTCACAGATACATTATGAGAATAAAATGTGGGGAGAGGAGCTATGTATAGTGCTTTTGTTGTTCAGTCGCACAATTGAGTCCGACTCTTCGCGACCCCATGGACCAGTTCACGCCAGGCCCTCCTGTCTTCCGCCGTCCTCTGAAGTTGGCTCAATTTCATGTTCGTTGCATCGATGACACTGTCCAACCATCTCATCCTTTGCCGTCCCCGTCTTCTTTGACCTTCAATCTTTCCCAGCGTCAGGGTCTTCTCCAGTGAGTGCTCCCTTCTCCTTTGGTGGCCAAAGTATTTGAGCTTCAGTTTCATTATCTGGCCTTCCAGGGAACAGTCAGGGTTGATTTCTTTTAGGACTGACTGATTTGATCTTCTTGCAGTCCAAGGGACTCTCAAGAGTCTTCTCCAGCACCATAGTTCAAAAGAATCTATTCTTCGGCGCTCGGCCTTCCTTATAGTCCAACTCTCGCAGCCATACATGACTATACATGACATGAATAGTGCTAGGAGGAAGGATAAGATCCGAATGAAATAAATGCCAGCTCTGTCACAGATGCTTTATGGCAGTCCCACGGGGTTTTCAAGGCAAGAGATGTTCAGGGGTGGTTTGCCATTGCCTGCCTCTGCATCATAACCAATGCTCCCTCTAAGCTGTGGAGTCTTGTGAGCAAAAACTCAACTTTGTGAGCTACTGACATTAAAGTAGTGAGTGAGCAATTTGGTTACTGCATAAATTAGTTTCCTCTGGAGCCATCCTTCCTGAGATAAGACAAAAATGTGTGAGCTGGAGGCTAAAAAACTGTGAGCTAGCTCACACTAACTCAGCTTAGAGGGAACACTGGTCATAACCCCGGTACTCCTTGGAGGTCGCCCATCCAAATACTAGCCAGGGCTTAGCCTGCTTAGCTTCCAAGACCTGCCGAGATCAGGCTGGCCTGGGGTATCCAGGTCAGGGCTTAAACCTCATTGGACCTAACAATATCAAATGTGTTGCCGTATTGCTGCCTCACCTGCATGGCCACTAATGTCATCTAGCCATCACTTGCCAAGCAAAGCCATCAGTCCTTATGGTATGATTCTAGTATTTTCACTGATGTCATTTAGCCATCACTTCGCAGCAAAGCTTTGAGGTAAAAATCTAGTCCTTGCAGAAGACAGCAAGTGCATGTACGAAAACCCACTTGCCAGCAAAACCTTCATGGGTAGAATAAGCCCTTGCGGTATGACAATAAGAACAGCCACTAAAATCGTAATGCAATCGCCTGCCAGCAAAACCTTTCAAAAGCTGAGCCCTTACGTAAAACATTGCATATGCCCATGCATGTGGTACAGGCAATTCCTTGCCAGCAAAATGCTTCAAAGGGCAAGGTAAGTCCATATGTAAGGTAATAAACAGACACAAATTGGAGATCAAACAGGGGAACATAGGAGATGTCAGTGGGAGAGCATTTCAGTCTCCCAGGGTTCTTCATGCCTAATCTGAGAAGCTACGGTCCTTAAAAACAACTGCAAAGAGCAGAACTTGAAAGCAGTTACTGGGGCCGAGGTCTCAGGTTGCAAAACCTGGCTTAGATTAAGCCCTGGAGGGATACGTGCAGTGCTGTTACTCTTCTGCCTCCTGTAAGCATTAGGCTCTATTCATTTTGCACAACTGCAAATGAGAGCTTCCTGGGTGGGTTTTTTTTTTTTTTGGGGGGGGAAATCCTTCTTTCCAGCATTGCATCAAGGTTCATTAACATGGCACCAGAGGGGGAAAAGTCACATAATTAATCTTCCCATTAATCTCTCCCTGCCTGCGAAGCAAATCGGCCTCTGAGCTAAAACCACCGAGGAATGGGGATCCTCCACCATTGCCACAAATTAGGGTGACCTACTTGCTGGAGTTTCGCCTGCTTGGGGGTTTTGGGCAGTGGGACGCGTTGTCTGAAACGAGGGGTATTAGTAGAGCTGCAGCGTTTAGGAATCGCCAGCCAGCAGACTGAGCCAGAAACAGGTTTTCTCAAGTGAGAAGTCTGGGATTGCTCGGGAGGTGGAGCACAGGAGATTCTGGAATGTCACGGAAGAAGATTGTTAGTGGCGTCAGCAGTAGGGTCACCAGCTGCCTGGAGAAATAATGTCCTGTTCCTTTAATGGAGGCTTCATTGTAGTTGGGTTGGTTTTTTTGTGTGCTGTCAAGTTGCAGCTGACTTATGGCAACCTTGTAGGTTTTTCAAGGCAAGAGATGTTCAGAGGTGACTTGCCACTGCCTGCCTCCCGTCACAACCTTGGTATTCCTTGGAGGTCTCCCATCCAAATACTAGCCAGGGCCCACCCTGCTTAGCTTCTGAGATCTGATGAGATCAGGTTGCCCTGGCCTATCCAGGTCACAAGATGTTAATTACCAGGTGATGTGATTTACCTCCATGTCATGAAGAGGTTCAGCTACCTATTTCTTTTTTTTTTTTAAGTACCCATAGGTACACTTTTATTAATTTTTCTTTTATAATCTACAACAAACAAATCTACACACTACAAACAGACACTCTACTACACATAACATGTATACCAAGAGTACAGTTACATTATATGCTTATATCCAATTACTTAATTAATAGAAACACTTTATCACTTTCCATTCTTCTGTCTTCTGTGTTCTCAAGTCCATTGTGCCATAATTGCCTAATCTTCTATTGTACTTACATTATACCAATCATAAAACTTTTTCCATGTTTTTTGAAATGTCCACTCTTTGCTACCTATTTCTTACCTTCAGCCTCCCTTAAAGGGACAAGGCATTCCCCCCCCCGGCCTATTGGCTACTCTAGGGGAAGTGGGGTAATGTCCCTTTAACAGATGCTTACTAGGATGTTATTTATCAGATGATGTTATTTACCTCCATGCCATAAACAGCTTCAGCTGCCCAATTCTGCACATGAAGCCTCTATTAAAGGGATAGGCCATTTTTTCTCCAGGTTGTTGGCAACCCTACAGGGGGGACTTGGCAGATCAATGTGTGTGTGTGAGTGAGAGAGAGAGCAGAGCAGAGCAGAGGGCTGCAATAGAGTTCTTTCTAAACACCCAGGTTCAAGCTACCTAGCTTATTCCTCAAAATATCCGCTACCAAACCTGAGGCATAAATACCAAATGGACAGCTAAAATACCCGGTAATTGGCAAGCGTTAAACAGATTGCAAGCTTTCCCCACCAGCACAAAATCTGACCTGAATTCTAATTTTTTTTTTTAAAGAAGCACATTTGCAGTTCTCATTCCTGTAGCAAAAACTAGGAAGATTTGTGGCTTGCTAATACTGTGGAAATAACAACACTCTCTCTGTTCTTAGCATTAGGAGAAAGTCTGATTGGCAGGCCAGAGAAACTGTGAAGAGCCCGCCTCTCTCTTGCATTGGCCGATGAAGGGAGAAGTCTTCAATCAGACCATATGCTGCTGAGCCAATAATGCTACACTGATGAACTGGGTCCAAAAGCAACAGATTGGTTGCCCTAGAGGGAATTGGACAGGCTAGGCTTAGACTGAGCAAGCCCAATCCAGCCCGCCCCCCATAGCAATGTTCTAAATATCAGAGTTCAGCTTATAACTTGCAAAGTATCATAGTGATCGTAAGAGGTTCTTCTGAGCATGTGCTGAAAACCGTGCCCTCACAGCTGGAGCACCACAGGTTTCTTCCAAACAGCTGGGACAGGGCATAGGGTTGCCGGCTGCCTGGTGGGGGAAAAGTCTTGTTCCTTTAACAGGGATAATAGGCTTACTAGGATGTTATTTACCTCTGTGTAATGGGCTCCCCCTGGCAAATATTTGGATGGGAGACTCCAAGGAATACCAGGGTTGTGACACAGAGGCAGGCAATGGCAAATCACCTCTGAAGTCTCTTGCCTTGAAAACCCTACAGGGTCACCATAAGTTGG
>NW_015173694.1:535936-564853 GCF_001447785.1 Gekko japonicus | reverse complement strand
GGGGGGCGGGGGCGGGGCCTCCGGCTGATGCTCAGCTTTTTTTGTGGCAAAAGATGCCATGATGTCATTTCCAGGCATGTAAACAGAAGTGGCACCATACGCCATGATACCCACTGCCTTCCTCCCCCAAAAGCTCCTGGCAGTTGCCGGCACTGTAAATCCGGCACTGTAAATCCGGCACTGGCCTCTTCCCATCTTCCGCTTCAAGCCCCGAGATGGAGATGATAGCAGTAAGAAAGTTAAACTGCTTTTGGTCTTGAGCCTAACCAGCCACAGAGAGGCCAACCCTGTGACTTCGAGCCATTTTATTTATTTCAATTTATTTTATTCAGCTTATATCCCGTCCTATCCCGCAAGTGGGTGCAGGGCGGTTCACCTCAAAATAACAACAAATAGTAAATCCATGCAAATATGAACAATTCCATCTAGATAAAATTACTTGTAACAGTCCCTCATAGCAGCTTAATAGTTTCTAACTACAGTGCCTGCTGCGACCATGTCAGTGAGGGCACATTCCTGTCAGTGCCTGGTGCCAAGTTGTTACAGGCAGTGCCCCAGGGCAGATGAGGCAGATAGAATAGATGTACTGGATTGATCAGACTGAGAAGGGAAGGCCGGTGCAACTTGGACATCTGCTCACTTAGCCAAAGGCCTGGCGGAACAGCTCCGTTTTGCAGGCCCCGCAGAACTGTGATGAAGCCATGTCAAACTTCAACTGCCCACTTCCACACATTCTGTCTCTGTGCAAGGGACAAGACGTTTTCCTCCAGCCCTGTTGGCAACCCTAACTGGGCACTGGGTTCAAGTGTAGCGACTCTCCTTTGGGCTGATCTGCAGATCTGAGCGCAGGCCTTGAGTCTGTGCGAGGTGTTTCTTTTCTGGGCTGGGATCCTGTCCCGTGCGCCTTTCTTTCTTGGGTCTACCCAACAGAACTCTCACCCCTGTCCATCGTCTTCAAGTGACGAATGGGGAGGGTTCAAATCCCCACTCAGCTGCAAAGCTTTCTGGGTGACCCAGGCTGGCTGCTCCCTCTCACCTAATCTGGGTGACAGAAAGCTGGTAAGGAGAGCCGAACAGTGTTTAAAGGGCCTCTGCCCTCTTCCCATCTTCCGCTTCAAGCCCCGAGATGGAGATGATAGCAGTAAGAAAGTTAAACTGCTTTTGGTCTTGAGCCTAACCAGCCACAGAGAGGCCAAAATGCAGGAAGGGAGAACTGTGTACGCCACCCTTAAGTACTTTGGAGGAAGGGCGGGCTAAGAATGAAACAGACCACACTGGAATTTTTTTTTTTTTTTAAATTACAGTATGTCAAGCTAATAGCGAGGTGGGGTAGAAGAGTTAAACAGCCTTGTACATCCTGGCCTGCAAGAAGCCCAATCTGTGGTGAGCGAAAGGAGAGCGTGGTGGCTATTTCCACATTATCTTTGCATAGAAGAACTAACCCCCTTACCTCACAGTCTTGAGGCTTCCTGTTCGAAATCTGGTGTAGGTCATAAGCCTGGCTTTTCTGCATCTCTTGCCCTCCCTCCACCAAGAAGATTAAGGGGTTGGAGTGCTTTTCTTATCAGGAAAGACTGAACAGCCTGGGGCTTTTTCATTTTGGGAAAAAAAGTAACTACAGGGGAGACATGATCAATGTTCCCTCTAAGCTGTGTAGTCTTGTGAGCAAAAATTCTACTTTGTGAGCTACTGGCATTAAAGTTGTGAGCAAGTGATTTGGCTGCTGCATAGATTAGCTTGCTCTGGAGCCATCCCTTCCTGAGCTAAGACAAAAATATGTGAGCCAGAGGCTAAAAAACTGTGAGCTAGCTCACACTAACTCAGATTAGAGGGAACAGTGGACATGATACAGGTTTATGAAACTATTCGAGAAGTAGAGAAAGTGGACAGAGAGAACTCTTCTCCCCAAGAGAAATCTTACACAGTCAAATAATACTAGAACTCAGGATGGGCCAAAGAAAGTTCTTCTTTGTTCAACGAGAAACTAAATTATGGAATTCTCTGCCACTGGATGTGGCCACTGTGTGAAATAGAACACTGGACTAGATGGACCACTGGTCTGATCCAGCAGGGCTCCTCTTAAGTTCTTATGGAGCCAACAAACTTCTAGAACTTTGTCTTGGGAAGTGTCAGAAACAAAAATGGACTGTTCTGGAGTCCTGACTATCACCAATTGTGGAGTATTTTTCAAAGAGCTCCTTAGTTTCATAAGAGGCACCAGGCCTGCCAGAGGATTGACAGAAATCCACAGCTTTTTTTCAGACCCATTCTCTCCCCTTCTGGATCCATATGCTTTTAGACTACTGCAAGAGGAAGTACTTGATGTGAGGTACTTCCTGTTGAATGCCGGCTTAGCAGTTGCAGTTGCCATTTGGACACAATGACACCTTCACTGATCATCCTAATTTCTCTGGACCTGACTAGAATGGGGGGTTGCTGATCTGAATTGCAGGTGGCAGCTACTTTCCTGATCAAGATCACCCTTCACAAGCTGCTTTTGATATATGTTTTCCTTGTAGGGAGAAAAGTAGCTTGGAAGGGAATTTGAGATAATGGCTCACAGGAAGGTGTTTAATCGTCAGCACAGTGGACTTTAATATGAATCAGGACTCAATACAAGAGAAGGTCTGCTTCCAATAGAAGGCATGGGCCTTGCACATGTGAGATGGTGGTCAGGAAAACAGGGCTTCTGAGCATGTGATGACAGGGATGCCAGCCTCCAGGTGGGACCTGGGGATCTCCCAGAATTACAGCTCATCTCCAGACTACAGAGATCAGTTCCCCTGGGGAAAACGGATGCTTTGGAGGGTAGACTCCATGGCATCGTACCCCACTGAGGTCCCTGCCCTCCCCAGGATCCAGCCCTGAATCTCCAGAAGTTTCCCAACCTGGAGCTGGCAACCCTACTCCTCCATCCCCCACTGGTGGCCAGGATGGACATGGCAACCCTTTAACAGGAGCATTCCCCTTGCCTCTGAAAAAGACCCAGTTTGGCCTTAAAAATCTGAGGCAGGGTTTTCAAGAAAAAGGGGAAATGGAACTTCTTTCTCATGAGAAATGCATTGCTGGGGAAGAAAAAACACTGGATTCGAGATGTCTACCTGTTGTTTCAACAATCCCCTCAAGGATGACCACGATCTCAAACTGCTCGCTCCGGAGGGATCTTTGTGACAGGGCAAAGAAAGGACTTTTCTCATTGATCTCGTGACAGATGGTAAGAGGAGAAACGAGGAACAGTTGGTCTGCCCCAGTTCCGAATCCAACATCAAGTTCACACTGGTCTAGTGGCAGGAATTCGCCTTCTGGTGTCTGTCGTGACTAAAGAAAAATGGAGAGGAGAAAATCCCAGTGAGTAAAGAGCAAAATAATCATCATCATCGTACGGCATTGTGTGTAGAATAGCCAAGAGATCCTAAGATTGTCCGACAGCCAAAAGTCCTAGCTCTTTAGTGTTTTGCACCACTAGATGGCAAGCTAGACTTATTTTTAAGGCAAGAGACATTTCTGAAGAACTCAACAGCTTGAGTGTTATCTATATGTTATTTTTAATTTACAAAACTTATATCCCACCTTTCTGCCCTCACAAGGGCTACTAAAGTGGCTAACATATTACAACATACACAATCAAATCAAATTTTAAAACCATTAAAATCAGTCAAACAACAACAACACATCATTAAAACAATTAAAACCAGAGCTAAAATACATACAAAGATGTAAAAACAACAATTAAAACATCCGACAAGAAGGAGGGATCACTGAGGGAATGCCACTTAAGTCTTCACCTGCTGTAAATGTCATATTGTTGTGTGATATTTTGGTTGGGCCCAATGAAAAGGGGTTACCTGACTATATGGTTTTTCAGATTTTTCTGTGAACCAATACAACAACCTACAACCGTTTCCATCCTCTTACTTACAAGACAATTAGCGGCTGGAATGAACCATTTCTGTATAGTATCCATCTGTTTACTGAAGCCCAGCTAGGTGGGAGAATGTTTTGAACTGTCGGTCTCTAAAATCTTTGCAATTCAACATGTAAATGGGTCTCTCTGTGTGTACACGTACAGGTGTGCTAATGCTCAGCTATGGTGTGTATAGTTTATCAGGGTCACAGGACCTTACTTCTGAATAAACATGCCACCAACATCTCTGTAGGCAGTGTTTGCCATTGTTAGGCAGCTGCAATTTCATGGAGGATGACAGTTATTTCTCGAAAGGCTTATCAATATTAGGACAAATATTCCGGAGGGCCAATTTCTGTGCTTTGTCAGGCTCTTGAGAATGGTGTACTTAAAAACAACAACAACAACAAAAACGATTTCTATGAGTGATCTCTAAATCTATCACATATGTGCAAGAGATATGAATTCCACTTCACACATGCAAGCTTCCCCCCCACACACACACACCCGCCTTTGCTCTCTCCTCCTTTCTCTTTCTCCACACAATCCCTCCCACCTGTCCCTGGGGGAAAGGATCACACGGAGAAACATCAGCGTAGCCCGCAGCAATTCTTCGGATTGTGGTTACTGTGGGAGAAAAAGTGTTGCTGCCGTTGCAGGAATCGCTGCTGCATATATTTGTGGTAATTAGCCGAAGAAATTAGCAAGGTGCCGGCAGTAGATATGAGCAGAATTGGTTTTACAGAATTAAGAAGAAGAGGAGGAAGAAGAAAAAGGCTAATGGAGGCAGGAAGGGAAGAACAATAGCTGGGAAGAGAGAGAGAGAGAGAGAGAGAGAGAGAGAGGTCCATCCAAACGGAAGCAAGAGGCATTTGCAGAGAGGGGGAAATCAGCTGGTCTGGACATAACCGAATGCTCTGGTCTGTCTCTCTGTATTTCTTTGCCACAAAAAGCACCCACACGCCTAGCCAACCTCTATTGAATCAGACGTGTGTGTGTGTGTGTGTGTGTGTGTGTGTGTCCCCCTGCTTGGGCCACTGTTTGGCTATGTCATCTTTATTAACTAAGATGTCAATTCCGGTTCCTTTGCAAAATGATGGTGCGGGTTGTCTCCTAACCCAATGTGACGTTATGTGCTCTAGTAGCCACAGGGCGATTTTGTCGACTTATTTAATTATTTGATGGGACGGGTTTCCCAGCGGCTGACGCGAGTGGCCATGAATGATAGCTGAGGGCCTTTCGAAAGCAGTCCAAGGCAATGTCCCTCATTACAGCATGACGGCCGGAGAGAAACCCTCCTCTCTACAAGCTGCGGAAAGGACAAACTGAGTTCCTGGAGTGTTAGTAAGACTTGGGAATGGGGAAGACACCACTGAAAGTAATTTCTAGAAACGGCATCATGTCTTAATGCAACAAGGCCACTGTCTTCATGCCCCAAGCCATGTGGTCAGCGTCAAGCTTCCAATTTAGCTAAACTCCTGGGCACCAATGGTCACACAAGTGCTATCTAGGGATGCCAGCTTCCAGTTGGGACCTGGGGATCCCCCGGAATTACAGCTCATCTCCAGACTACTGAGATCAGTTCCCCTGGAGACAATGGATGCTCTGGAAAGTCCTCCTCAGGAGTTTCTCAAGCTGGATGTGGCAACGCTACCTCCCCATCCCCTGCTGGTGGGCAGGAAGGACCTTGCAACCCAACCCCATGAGTTCCATCTGGACCAGGTTTGTTCTTCTCCCCTTGTAGGCCTCAGGAGAGGTGAGGCCAGAGGTGTAGGCTGAAAGGCAGGAGCCAAAGGACTCTGGGGCCTGCCACTGTGGGAGGCAGCTCAGCAGACCCGGAACCACCCTGATCATTCATGTCTTCTTTTCCTTGTTTAAATGGCTTTGCTTGGGATTTTCTGTCAGCCGCTTCAGGGCCCCTTCAGAGAGACAGAAATGCTCCAATATCTAAATAAATTGTGCGTTCGCTTGGCCCCAAGGAATCACAAAACGGAGAGCTGAGGGTGAGGCAAAGGACAAGTCAGGGAGGCGGCAACCAGGAGAAGGAGCCAAAGGGAGAGACAAGAGGGTATAAGGAATGAGGAAGGAAGCAGTGCAGGCAGACCTTCAGACAAACAGCTGATGCAGCCACTGCGGGCTGACTTGACATATGTCTGCACACTCCTGACGCATCGCTAAGACCAAGAGTGAGATTGCAGCTGCCTTCCTCAGGGAGGACTGGGAGCTTGTGCCAAGGCCCGAATCTGCCTGGAAGTCACACCCTGCAGTCCCAGCAGCCTTTACCCCGACGACTTATTTTGCACAATTCAATCTATTTCCAGGATAGTTGTTCTCAAAGGGAAGAACATTTAGCAGAAGTCAGGGAACACAAGCCACTGCAGATTCTTCAGTCGGGCTTATTTAATAGGGGCTGGACTTTTACAATCAATAATGTCCCCTTGGACATCAGTTAAGCTTTGCTACAAACAGCTGGGGAGGAAGGAGCCACAACCGAAGAGGTGGGAAAAGGAGACAGAGGCTGTTTCCACATGGGGGCGGGGGACAAAAATGTACCCCCACCACGGCAGCAGCAGCAGCAAACTGGCTGGGAATGTCTTCCCCACTCCTCCCCCTTTTGTCCACTGCATGTATACTAAAAGAAGAAGAAGAAGAAGAAGAAGAAGAAGAAGAAGAAGAAGAAGAAGAAGAAGAAGAAGAAGAGATTGGATTTATACCCCGCCCTTCACTACCCAAAGGTGTCTCAGAGCGGCTTACAAACTCCTTTCCCTTCCCCTCCCCACAACAGACACCCTGTGAGGTGGGTGGGGCCGAGAGAACTCTGACACAAACTGCTCTTTTTCAAGGACAGCTGTGCCAGAGCTTGTGACTGACCCAAGGTCACATCAGCAGGTGCAAGTGGAGGAGTGGGGAATCAAACCCGGTTCTCCCAGATTAGAGTCCGCACACTTAACCACTACACCAAACTGGCTCTGTGACGACGATTCGTGACGACGATTCTGGTATCTTTCTGTGGCACGGAAACCTCCCCTTTTGTTTTCCTGCTTCAGTATAATGCTACAGGGCGACTCTGCTGGGAAAGGGACCTCTGTCCCTTTAAAGGGCTGGAGTGGGGGGAAAAAGGGGGTGGGATAAGAACATAAGAAGAAGCCCCAACCGGGATAGCCCGGGCAAGCCGGATCTCGTCAGATCTCAGAAGCCAAGCAGGGCCGACCCTGGCAAGCATTTGGATGGGAGACCTCCAAAGAATACCAGGGCCGGGAGTGGGAGGCAAAGGCAGGCTTCTCTGAACATCCTCTGCACCCCAGTAGGAGTTGCCAGAGGTCACCATGACTTCCAGGCACGGGCACAAAAACACACAAATGCAAAAACAAACAAACAAAAGAACATAAGAAGAGTCCTGCTGGATCAGACCAGCAGTCCATCTAGACCGGCATCCTGTCTCACACAGTGGCCAACTGGTTCCTCCGGCCAGCCAAGAACAGGGCACAGAGGCTGAGGCCTTCCCCTGATGTTGCCTCCTGGCTCTGGGATTCAAAGGTTCACTGCCTCTGAATGTGGAGGTCCCCCTTCAGTCACCCGGGCTAGTAGCCACTGATAGACCTACCTTCCATGAGCCTGTCTAATCCAATGTGTGGTGCCACCACTTTGCAGGCCAAGTTTAGCTCCTTTTCCTCTCAGCATTGGCGGAAGGAGCAGCATCCAGGTGGACACACTCTGCCGACCCTGCAGTTTCTCCTTTGAGATGGACAATCAGAGAGTTGCCATCCTCCAGGTGGGGCATGGAGATCTCTCCGAATAGCACCCTATCTCCAGATGGCAGGGATCAGTTCCCCCGGAGAAAATGGCAGCATCAGAGGGCAAGTCCTATGGAATTACGTACCAGTGAGGTTCCCCCCCTCCCTAAATCCCACCCGCCTCAGCCTCCATCCCCTAAACCTCTAGGCAGTTCCCAATCCAGAGTTGGTAACCCTCAAAAATCACCATGTGGAAGCAGCCAAAATCACACAGGTACAGCCCAATCTTATGCATGTTTCCTCAGAAGTGGCCGGGTTTTATAGGGCTGATGTCCCCTGTGCATGTTTTGAAGGGCTGTGATTATCACCCACCTCATGCTCCGAGAGGAGAAGAAGAAGAGATTGGATTTATACCCCATCCTTCACTCAGAGTCTCAGAGCTACTTACAATCTCCTTTCCCTTCTCCTCCCCACAACAGACACCCTGTGAAGTAGGTGGGGCTGAGAGAGTTCTTTCGAAGACTGCTCCTGAGAGAACAGCTCCGAGATAACTTGTGATTGACCCAAGGTCACCCAGCAGCTGCATGTGGAAGAGTGGGCGATCAAACCCGGTTCTCCCAGACAGAGTCCAGACTCTTAACCACTATACCAAACTGGCTCTTCACTGCCTTCCCAGTTCTCAGCAGCAGTGGCCCCCTTAGCAAACAAGCTGCTTTGGTCACAAGCTGCCTTTAAGAGGACCAGTGGCTTCTTTGCAAAGATAGCGACAGTTTATGACGGGTGAATGGGAGAGTGAGAAAGGTTGTAGTGGTGGGTGGGGTTTCTCCTTCCTTTTCCTCCTGGGACAGGGCATGAGCCACTGTCATCCAAGTGAAGTGGAATGGCAAGTGACTTAGCCCATGTGTGAATGTGCCTCATTGAACTCAGGCGTGTTTCTGAGTATCTGTATCCAGGGTGCTGTTTCCACCCAGTCTTGTGGTAAGGGTTCCCAGCTCCAGGTTGGGAAATCCCTGGAGATTTTGGGGGTGGAACTGGGGAAGGCAGGATTTGGGGAGAGGAGGGACCTCAGCAGGGTACAATGCCATAAAGTCCACCCTCCAAGGCAGCCATTTTCTCCAGGGGAACTGATCCCTATCACCTGGAGATCAGTTGCAATTCCGGGTGATATCCAGGCTTTGCCTGGAGGTTGGCAACCCACATGAGAAAAAAAGCAGGAGTGTGGTGAGAGACAGAAGCATGCCAGAGGCTTTATCAGGGTTTGTGCAGGGGGGGGGGAACACATAGGAGGAGGGGAGAAAGAGAGGTTTTTCCCCAGGGAAGGTTCTGTGCATTGGGATTGTCCAAAGTCAAAATCACTGCCTACAGTCATCTTGTTATTTTATTTATTATACTGGCTTTCTGTGTACGCTTTCACTACAGGCATTAAGAAAGAACGTTTTTGCGTCTCGGTCTTTTTGAGCACACCAATGTAACGGCCACGCATAACAGCTCTTTCCAGTTTGCAGGGGCGGGGGGAGGAGGGGATGGCTCTTGAATTCAAGTCATCTCCAGGCTGTGTGAACAATTTTCTGATTTCTGTGAAATCCAGAATGCAGCCTTCTGCACATCTAGCGCTGGCTGGTTGTAAAAGCACAAATTGTGCAGAAGGGGTGGGGGAACTTCCCCAGATCCTGTTTCAAAGCCTTCCTGGCATCAACCCCCCCCCCCCATCAATAAAACAGCAGTGGCTGTTTGGGGAAGAGCTAAATCATCCCTCCCCCCATTCTCCGCAAACAGCTGATTGGTGCTATCATTATCTAACCTCAGCATAAAGCTTGTGATCAGAGTTCAAGTGAACGCATGAAGCCGACTTATACTGAATCAAACCCTTGGTCCATCACGGTCAGTATTGCCTACTCGGGCTGGCAGCAGCTCTCCAGTGGCCCAGACAGAGGTCTTTCACACCACCTACTGCCCGGTCCTTAACTGTAGATGCCTGGGGTTGAACCTGGGACCTTCTGCATACCAACAAGATGATCTACCACTGAGCCACAGCCCCTCCCCGAATATTACTAATATTACTAGTGCCTACGAATCATTTTTTGCTGTATTAAAATGGAACATCTGGGCTATGTTTGTGAAGCAGGAACCTCTTCTGGACTGTAAAGTGGCATTCTTTAGGCTGGAAATGAGGATTAAGGGATTCAGCCAAAGGCCAAAGACTAATTTCTGGGGGGGGGGGGGGAGGATTTGAAGGAAGAAGAAAAGGAGGTACATCCGGTAACTGTTCACAGTGGGAAGGCACAGAAGAGAGATGGGGAAATCCACCTAGAACACCTTTTATGCACATAGCCTCTATTGCTAATTCAAAGAACCATGGGAGCAGCAGACTCCTCTGTGTGCTCTGCTACAGTCGCAGTACCTATGGGGCAAGCTGGGAGGGGTGTATGGGAGACACACATCCCCACTCGCTTGTTGCAGCACATATTGTGTACCAGATTTTTAGGCAATGCCGTGCACCAGCTTTTCTGTCTAAGGCATTTGGTATGCCAAATACTGATGCTTTCAAGCTTGCAGGTGGGGTTGATGCAGATGTGTGGTCTCGGTGTTAATAGGCTCCACTCAGCTGGGAGCAAGGCTCCCTCTATGCTGTGGAGTTATGTGAGCAAAAAAAACCCTTCACACAAGTCTGTTTCCCAGGGCAGCAGAAAAACCATTAGATTGCTTCCAGGAAACCCTTCACACAAGTCAGTTTCCCAGGGTTGGCAGAGAAAAACCATCAGACTGGAGTCCAGTAGCATCTTAGAGACCGACCAGAGTTTCAGGGCGTCAGCTCTGGAGACTCAAAGTTCCCTTCCTCAGACAGGTGTAGAGATCGAGATCTCAGAGTCCTTTTAACCTAGGAGGTGGGTGGGAGGGATGTTATAAAGAATGCTCGTAAAAGATGCAAAGGTGCCATGCGGAGCTTTGACTCTGGACACCTTATACCCTGAAACTCTGGTCGGTCTCTAAGGGGCAAGGAATAGAACTTGGTCGCCCAAGGAGAAGCATGCCAAAGGGGTATCCCCCCCCCCCACCAAAGGTGTGGGAGAGAAGCGGCGAGGCGGGGCTGGGTGGCAACCGGGGGTGGGGGGTGCGGGGCTGCCTCGGCGTGCACGTGTGAGCGCGCAGCGACGTGCCCTTACATGGACACTGGGGAGGAGGGCGGCTCAGAAGGGAAGCTGGGGCTGGTCCCTGCCGCGTGGGTTTCAGCAAAGTGAGGAGGAGGCCGGGGCAGCTGCGCCCCGTGGGGCATCTAAACGCGGGCCCATCGCCGTTCCTTCTATAGCCTGAACACAAGTTGGGCCTGGCAGCCCACTGAGCGCAGGCTCTGACCGCGGCCCAGGCTAGCCCCCGCTTCTGGTTGGCTTTTCAGATGTCGTGAGCGGCACAGGCTGCTGTTCCGGGTTTTTGGCCTTCCCCTCCAGTCTGTAGAATTAGAGCGGCCGAAGAGGGCCAAGTTGCGGCCTGGAGAGCCCAGGCGAGCCAGCTCTCGAAGGCGAAGTCGGGGCGGCCCTGGCTAGGACTTGGGTGGGAGAACTCCTCCAAGGAATGCCAGGGGCATGGCACAGAGGCAGGCCATGGCAAACCACTTCGGAATGTCTCTTGCCCTGAAAACCCGAATGGGGTCCAACGTTCCCTCTAAGCTGTGGAGGCTTGTGAGGAAAAATTCTACTTTACGAGCCACTGGCATTAAAGTTGTGAGCGAGCTATTTGGCTACTGCATAAATTAGTTTGCTCCAGAGCCATCCTTCCTGAGCAAAGACAAAAATGTGTGAGCCAGCTAGCTCACACTAACTCAGCTTAGAGGGTCACCAGAAGTCACCAGAAGTCAGCAGTGACTTGATGGCGGTCACCAGAAGTCAGCAGTGACTTGATGGCAAAAAACCCAAACAAAACAGAGGGCCAAGTCAGACCTGAGGTGGGGGTGGGTATGGGGTTTCCTCCATGGCTCTCCTGTGCAGGGAGTCCAGTGTTCCCTCTAAGCTGAGTTAGTGTGAGCTAGCTCACAGTTTTTTGGCCTCCGGCTCACACATTTTTGTCTTAGCTCAGGAAGGAGGGTTTCAGAGCAAACTAATTTATGCAGTAGCCAAATAGCTCGCTCACAACTTTAATGCCAGTAGCTCACAAAAGTAGATTTTTTTGCTCACAGGACTCCACAGCTTAGAGGGAACTTTGGCAGGGACTAGAGATAAACAACTTCTGGAAATGCTGTAGTCATGGGGGAAAAAGGTGTTTTTTATTGTTTTAGAAAACGGGAATTGGGGAGAAGATTGAAACACATGCTATACTTAGCAAACCAAACCTTATTGTAATGCTTGAACACTATAAATACATCATCTGTAACTTAATAAGTATAGAAAATTGGGACATTTATGAAATTTAAAAGTATAAATGCTTGTCTACCAATAAAATTGTGAAGGTACCCAGTACTGGAGACAGCTGCAGTCTGCTGTACCCTGAGCGCTCTTAGCACATGAATCTTAGTTTTTAGGTTATCTGTGAGGTATGACAAAATAAAATGCTGGAAACAGAAAATAAAGATATGTAATAAACAAATGAACTATTTGGGCAGAAACGCTCTCATGAGTTCCCATAATAGTCCTAGTGCCACGTTTGAATAGCCAGTTTACAACACCGAGTAATTCTCATCATACTCATTATAGCATATTAATTGTGGACAAAATTAATCACATTTGGAAGCATCACTGGAGACCAAGATCAAGATAATTCTTACTATGTTATTAGCCATTACTGAATATGGATGGGAACATCAGACAATGAAGAAAGCTAACAGGAAGCAAATTGATTCGTTTGAAGTGGGGTGTTGGAAGAGAATGTTAGGGATACTACAGATCGCCAAAAACACAGATAAGCGGGTTCTAGATCAAAGTCAACCCTGAATTCTCTCTAGAAGGTAAAATGACCAAACAGGCTCATTCTTTGGTCACCTTATGAAAAGACAGGAGTCACTGGAAAAGACAATAAGGCTAGGAAAAGTTGAAGGCAGCAGGAAGAGAGGGAGACCGAACATGAGATGGATCGACTCAGTACAGGAAGCCACAAGGGCCCTCCGTTTGCAAGACCAGAGCAAGGCTGGTAACGACAGGAAGTTTTGGAGGTCTATAATTCATAAGGGGTGCCATAAATCAGGACCGACTCGACAGCACAAAACATGCACACGTGCTTGACAGTATGTTGGCTCCACTGCAGTAAGGTAAAGGTAACGGTTCCCTTGCTCGAAAGCCAGTCGAATTCGACTCTAGGGTTGCGGTGCTCATCTCCGTTTCCAAGCCGAAGAGCCAGTGCTGTCCAAAGATGTTTCCGTGGTCATGTGGCCGGCATGACTAAACACCAAGGCGCACGGAACGCTGCTACCTTCCCACTGAAGTGGAACCTATTTATCTACTTGCAATTTCTTGCTTTTGAACTGCTAGGGTGGCAGGAGCTGGAACTAGAGATGGGAGCTCACTCCATCATGCGGCACCCGGGTCTCGAACTGCTGAACTACCGACCTTCCACAGCCTGCAGCTCAGCGTCTTAACCACTTGAGCCACCTCAGCTCCCCACTGCAGTATACACAGGAATTATAACTCCTTAACCTTGTACACGCATGGTAACACAAGATGGTGACCATACGTAGCGGGAGGACTGTGGGCAGTGCGTGCTCCTGTTACATTTGGTTGGTGTGCTCTCGTGGTGCACGGATGTAACATCTAAAACGGTCTTATATTTTTGCCAATATAACTTTCACTGAAAGAACAAATGCTCTTTGTATGTAACTCAGTGCACGCCACATTACCGCAGAGTAAATAAGTACACTTTACAGCAGAGAAATGTGTTATGGGGGAGGGTGCTGCTGCTGCTGTGCATGCTGTAATTCTAAGTGTGAGAATAAGGGTTGTTGTCAATGAAGTACATTTGGGTCTGACCCCAGACTGCTTTGTTTAAATCCTAGCTCAGGGCAGCATGGTTTTCCCCCACTCTCATATTTCAGCCTCATGACAGCCTTGTGAGATAGGTTAGCATGTGTGAGAGAGTGTAACCGGTCTGGGGTTCCCCAGTGAACTTCACCACTGAGTGAGAATTCAAACAAAAGTCCAGCATTCCAACGACTGCATTGCACTGCTTCTCAAACAGGCATCCTGGTTACTTGGAGGGGGGGGCATAGCTGTCTGCATGTAGAAACTTCCCCTTTCTTTGATTAGTATTCCCCATGTCCCTTGCATGAGGCCGAAATTACCCCTGCGTAGGAAAGCACAGGAAGGTCAACTCTGTGATTGTAAATAATCCTCCCTGTCCTGTCAGTGATGGATTCAGA
Source organism: Gekko japonicus (assembly GCF_001447785.1). Classification (NCBI taxonomy): domain Eukaryota; kingdom Metazoa; phylum Chordata; class Lepidosauria; order Squamata; family Gekkonidae; genus Gekko; species Gekko japonicus. Next base: position 550,875 of record NW_015173694.1, on the reverse strand, counting down.
AGCGAGATTTAAAATTAAATTTCTGTCTTATCTGCACCCTGACTTGGGTGGACCATGCTAGTCCAATCTTGTCAGATCTTGGAAAGTCTAAGCAGGGTCAGCCCTGGATCGTTCTTGGATGGGAGACCACCAAGGAATTGCAGGGTTGCTATGCAGAGGCAGGCGACGGCAAACCACCTCTGAACGCCTCTTGCCTTGAAAACTGTACAGGGCTGCCATACGTTGACAGCGACTTTCCACCACCATCCATTATCTCCATGCCCATATCTAAAGAAGCGTGCTTGCACACGAAAACTTATCCCTTGAATAAAACTTTGTTGCTCTTAAAGCTGCCACTGGACTCGGACTTTGTTCTGCTGCTTCAGACCAACACGGCTACCCCACCTGAATCTTATCTGCCTGCCAACCGTCGTAGCAGAGCTGTCTGTCATTTTGAGTGACACGGGTGCGAATTTGGTCTGAGCCCTAGCAGACCAAGGAGGCGAAGGGGGCAGCAGAGAGCCGCCTCGGGCTACCAGACACCTTCGTACCCAAAGCAAACATTGCTGACCTGCCCAGATTCATGGACCCCTCAGATGACTCGAGAATTTTGGGTGCCCTTCCCCCTTATTCCTGCCAACCTAGCAGTTCGAAAGCAAGAAATTGCAAGTAGATAAATAGGTACCACTTCAGTGGGAAGGTAACAGCGCTCCGTGTGCCTTGGTGTTTAGTCATGCCGGCCACATGACCACAGAAAACGCCTTCGGACAGCGCTGGCTCTTTGGCTTTGAAATGGAGATGAGCTCCGCAACCCTAGAATCGGACTCGACTGGCTTTCGAGCAAGGGGACCTTTACCTTTACCTTTTTTCCCCCTTATAGCAGCCCTGAAGCTGAGTTACACTAAACTCTGGGCCCTCGTGATTAGTGAAACAACACAGAAGTCAGGGCACAGACTGTCAAGTTTTCTTTGCTAATACAGGAGCTAGAAACCTGACATTAAAAAAAACCCCAAAAGAGGTTGCCAAATCCAGGCTGCAGCCAACTGCAGCAGTTCTGCCGCTGCCAGCCAATGCGCTCTGCCTGGTTTATGACCTTCGAGGAAGGCCTGCGGAGGTGCCTGGACTAAGGCAGCGTGACCGACGTGCCTTTTCTGCGGGTGTGATCTGACAAAAGTCAGAGCTCAGCGGACCAGCCAGGGTTTGCCTTTGATAGTCAAAGCACTCGGGTTGGATCCGGGCCCATGTCGGAGAACGGCTTGTTCCGCGGATACAGGAACTTGCGAAGACACGGCAGAGAGAGGCAGGCGACAGCTTGCGGCGCTTCCTACTCTGTGGCTGGGCTACAGCAGGGGGAGAGTTCTTGCCAAAAGGAAAAAGGGATGGCTGGCCACCCATTCCCCCCAAATGTCAGCCCCCTCCCAGAAAGAACGGACCTCAGAATCAGCAAAACCAGACCTGCGTGGTGTAGTCATTGCAGTGTCGGGCGAGGGGCTGAGGGACCCGGTTTCAGAGCCTCACTCTGCCATGGAGGCTTACTAGGGGACCGCATGGGCCAGTTGCGCTCTCTCTCTCTCAGCCTGACCTACCCCACAGGGTCGTTGTGAGGATAAACATGGAGGAGGATGTTGTAAGTTGCTTTGCATCCCCTCTGGGGGCAAAAGCAGGGTATAAATGTGTTAATAATACCAGCTTTGGATTTGGTATAGCTGAATAAATGCTGCAGAGAACAGCTCATGCTGAAGATAGCTTGAGAGAAAGAGACCCGGTTGATCATGATTCTTGTCAAGTCGGATCATTTGCTCGGCAGGTTTCTTGAGAAGGGACACTGCGATGTACAAGAGCAATTATATTTGGGAGGGGTTCCCCTTAGAGTGTTTTTAACAGTCTGAACAGAAGGAGTTAGACTAGCAACAGCAGGTTCATAACGTAGCCTTCTTCAAAAACTTCGGGGGTGAATTTCAATCTTCTGTGCATCCAGCCGACTCGCTTTTAACAGATGTACAGTGCATGAGGGGTTTCAGTCCTGATGGATCCGTCGCTGAGTTTAATAAACAGGAAAAATCGCTCCTATAAAGGATTTTATAATGAGTGAGCGTGAATGGGGACTGTCAAGATACATGAAGTTTATGGGGGGAAATCTGCAGTCCTTCCTGTTTACATCCTGACCTTCCTCCAAAAAGCTCAGGGGTGGCGTGCATGAAGGGGGTTATCTGATATTTTGACTTACAGCTACCTATGAGCTAAATTAGGCGGAGAGAGAGAGAAAGGGTGTTTAGCTGGTCAATGGTCACCCCAGTGAGCTTCACAGCAGCAACTGGTGATTCCAACCGGGGGCAGCTTCCGTCTGGCAACTATTCTCTGCGGAGGTCTCATGGCTACAGCAAAGACCTCTGCAGTGGAGCAGCCCCATGGTTGTTTGCTTTGCACTTTCCTTAACTCAGCCCCCTGCCCCATTAGCCACCATCCCCCACTGGAGAGCAGTTAGGAGTCAATGATTGCTGTCGTAATTATAAAGCTACAGCGATTCTTTTTTGGCCAGCGAGTCCCAGCCAATTTACGGCAACCCCCTCATGGGGTTTTCAAGGCAGCATTCAGAAGTGGTTTTGCCATTTGCCATTGCCTCCGTGTAGCAACCCTGGACTTCTTTGGTGGTCCCCCATCCACATACTAACCAGGACCGACCCAGCTTAGCTTCTGATATCTGATCAGATTAGGCTAGCCTGGGCTATCCAGGTCAGGGCAATTACCATTTTTTAAAAAAAATCCTGGAAAAGCCCTCTCGCAGTATGTCGGGGCGGGGGGGGGGGACAACAGTGCCAGGGGGGAAGCTGAGGCAAAGAAAATGGCAGCGATGTCAGCTGGACCTGCAAAAATGTGCATTCTCCTATCCACGTGGTGTGCAAATGTGCTCAGGCTGCAATCGTTCCGAAAAGATTGCAACCAACTGGGTTTGGGAAAGAGCAGGGCAAAGCAGGGGGGAACCTGGAGTAGGGGATGACGTCATGTGGGTGCCACCCCCCCACACACTCCAGCCTGAACCTCAGAATGGAGCACATCCTCTGTGTGGATACAGCCACGGCCTTTCCAGTCCAAGCCCAGCGCTCTAACCACTACACCACTACACCACTACACCACAATGACTTTCTTTGTTGAGGATCTTAGGAGGCTGACGACAGCTTTGCAAGAGCCAAATTCTTAAGAAAAACAGGCCAAAAAGGGAAGGATCTCCAAGTTCTATAACATGATGTGTGATATCTATATATCTAATAGCCAAGTTGCCCCCTCCGTGCGGATATCTAAATCCACACATCGGGGGCACTTGGGGAGCAGAGAGATTTTCCTGCACATTTGGGGCAATCCCCAGATGTGCAGAAAAATCTGAAATGTATAAAAAACTATAGGGGGGGATACTTAAATCCCCCCCAAAGCAAAAGAGCATTCCCTGCGCATGCGCAGGGAACGCTCTGAGAACTGCCTCACCGCCGCTGCTGGGGAGGGGGGGAGAAGGCTTGGCGGGCTGGCGGCTGTGAGCTTCTCAGCTCTCGCCACCGCCACTGGTGGAGGGGAGAAAGCTTGTCGGGCCGGCCAGGCCTCGCTGCTGCCACCACTAGGGGAGGGGGGAGGTTTGGCGGGCCCGGCAGCTTGGAGCCACACAGGCCTCGCTGTCAGGGCCAGGCAGGGGAGAAGGAAAGAAGGCTCAACTGCGGTGGCTTCCTCCTCTTCATGGAGCTCCCCCCCCCCGCGAGTATTGCGGGTCGCTACTTCTTGTATATACTAAAACTGCCAGGTCTATAAAATGATGGAAAAGGGAACTTCACAAATCCATTAAAATGCCTGTCATATTTGAATGAATCGAGCGGTCTTTTCTGCATGAAGCATCCTACTGCAATGTTGTTTCTTGAGGCTAAAGAAGATTACAGGATACAGATTTTTAAAAATTTAAGCTGGAAAGGCAGTGGAAGAATGGGAATTTGTATCCATGTGGGGCAGATGTCCATGAACCAGAATGTCCTTGCTATTTGAGTCATGATAGATTGCCATCACAGATAGTTCACAGGTACTGTTATATTCATTTATGTAAAGGTGAAGGTATTCTGTATTTATTGGTTGCAACTGAGATATGACTGGCAGGATGCTGGAAAGATTCCAGAACCTCCAAGGAGCAAAATTCCTTAGAATCTGACTGCGGGTTATGTTAACCGGCCAGCATTTTTACTGATGTGTTCATTCCAAATAGCATGGGTTGATTTTCCGGAAAGAAGAGTCTTGCTTTGGTAAAGCTCTTGTGAATATGGAAAGAAGCCTTTTGGGTTATTTTAAGAAGACAGAGGAACAATCTCCAATATGTCTATTCTCTCTGCTACAAAGCATGATATGGAAATGGCTTCGAAAATGGACCCCAATCTCCTGTTGGGTCCTCAAAAAGCTGCAAAAGAGATGGCGCGTAAGAGCAGGATAACTCTTCTCAGGGATCAGCCCCAAAGCCCCAGGGCCAGGGAACAACTGGGTACCCTTCGGAAATTTGCAAGGAGGGGCAAGCTCAGTTGCCCATCATTGGATCGCAGGATCTGGTAATCAGGCATTCTGTCTGTGAATGAGGGAATTCCATAAGTAGCTAGCAGGGCTCAAAAGTGGACCTTTTAAAAACCAGTGGCCACTGCAGCATCTGTCCGTGTCGATGAATTTCATGAATGAATCACGGTTCATATAAAGCAGAGAAAAACCGAATAACCTGACAGATGTTAATTTTCAAGCTTCCTACTTCCCGGTGACAGCAAGCGTAATCTGATCTACTTGGAAGTAAATCCCATTTGATTCAATGGGGCTTACATCCAGTATAGTGTTCCTAGGAGCGCAGCCTGTGCTCTCTCTTCATATCCTTCCTTTCCGGCTTAACTTCAGCCAGGACGTGCTTTGCCCAGCCCGGGGAAACTGGTTTTTCATGACACGGCTGCACCCAGGTCCTGTGAAAGAATGGCAAAGAACAGGATGCTTTTGAGCATGTGTTGTGTTCTTTCTGCCACCAACTATGGCCAGTATCAGCTGGAAGAAACCGCTTCTGATATCGCTGAAAATGACCACCACGGAGCTTTTGTGTTTTCATTTTTCCCGACTAGCTGTTCATTGAACTATTGTTTGTCCTTGCTACTTTGCAGAGATTGGATCCAGAGGGATCTGCTGTGCGCAGCTGCGGGTGACATTTTTTCCAGCTGAACAGATGGTCAGCGATGTCAGCTCTGAGCAACTAAACCATGGGCTGAGGAGGAGGAAGGCCTGACAATCAGCCCTAACAGGTGGAAGTAAAAAAATCAATCGTATCGACTAACAGAAAGCTATGGAGCAGGATGTGTGAAGTATGGGTGCCTTTGTAGCAAAACTTGCTTGCTTTTTGGGGTGCGGGTGCCGTATTTCCAGGTGGGGCTTCAAAGAAACAACTGGAGGAATCACTGCTTTTCCTCAGAACCAACAGAAATGTCTGCAACTGTCTCCCGAAGCCCAGCTGCTTGGGCATCTTTGAACTAAACCGGAGTCCTACGGCTCCTTCAAGAGTAGCCCGGTTTTTATTGCACCTGCAATGAGCCGCTCTTTGCATCAGACAAAGTGGGGCCCTAGTTTTCTTTGGGAATAAAGTTTTGTTAGTCTTGAAGGGGCCACAAGACGGTGGTCTATTTTTGCTGCAACGGAGAAACACGACTACCCCGCTGGAATTATTCCGTGCACGACAAGAACTGTGAATTCTTAGAATCTAACTTGCATCGGAGCTGTGACTGTGAAGTTCATATGGCTTTACCGATTTGTAACAAACACCTTCCTGATGCTAGTCCTGCCGTCTTTTAAACATCTGGCCATGCCCACAGTCACAGTAACTACAGGGAGAAATCGGAAGGGTCAAGGCCAAACTAGATAGTGGGATGGAGATCCACAACTGGATCTTGACAGTGTGTGTGTGTGTTTTTCTAAACCGTTCCATGGGACCCCAATTCAGATCTTGGCTACAGCACTTGGGGGAAACAGAAGGGGTTTAACCCTTCAACCCCTGCATAGATTCACTAGAACTCTTCCCCCTTCTGTTATCAGCAGTGGAAGAGAAGCCAGATGCCTGTCTTTTCTCACTCCCAGGGCTAATAGTTTTAATCAGAGAAAATGCACAAGGGGCCCTTCTCCCCAATAGCCTGGCAATAGTTTTAATCGGAGAAAATGCACAAGGGGCCCTTCTCCCCTTGCGCCCCAGCACCAATCTGAGTCACGGCCCAGTTAAATGGAAATGCCAGCATGGTGTAGTGGTTAATAGTGCCGGACTAGTATCTGGAGGACTCAGGTTTGAATCCCCACTTGTGCCATGGAAGCTCACCGGGTGACCTTGGGCCAGTCACACTCTCTCAGCCTAACCTACCTCACAGGGTTTTGGAGAGGTAACATGGAGGAGAGGAGAATGACGTGAGCCTCTTTGGGTCCCCATTGGGGAGAAAAGCGAGGTATAAATGAATTAAATAAATAAATATCTCAATTTTTAAAAAAGAATGCTGGCCTTTAAAAAGACGCTCTCGTTCTTTAAACAGAAATATCGCAAACTGAACAATCTGGCTTTAAAAAGACGCTCTCGTCCTTTAAACAGAAATATCGCAAACTGAACACCCCTTTCAAAAACTCAGATTGGTGAATCTGTGCTCCAGATGAGACATCCGCTGCTCGATCCCTGATATGGCTCTGAAGTGCTAGCTGAGGATATTCAGCGGTGATGGGAAGGCGCTCTGCTTAAGCCCAAAGCTGCACATTCTTCATCAGATTAGGCCGTGCACATGCGCGTGTATAAGCATAAATGAATTCAGGCAGATGGGTGAGGAAAGAGCCTTAAATTCTAATTCACATGTGCTTGTAAACATTGTAGGGGGGGTGGTTATTTAATTTAACCAACTGATACTTAAGGCGACTTGATGAGGCGACCGTTGTTCACAGCTTGATCCTGTACGCATTTACCTGGAAGTAACTATCAATGAAATTCCATGGTGGTGGCTCCCAAGTGAACGGGATTGCTTACTTAAATGTTAAAAAAAATCTAGTATCCAAAGCAAAGATTGGAAATCTATGTGCAGGTATGGGAAAATTCAGACGCAGCTAAAAACTCTGCCACAAGCTCCCACTTCTGCTGAGCCTTGGCGCCATGGTTGAGTGCCTGCTTGGCACACCGAAGGTCCCAGGTTCAATCCCTAGCAGCTCCAGTTAAAATCATCAGGTAGTAGGTGATGTGAAGAACCTCCACCTGAGACCCTGGAGAGCTGCTGTCAGAGTAGACAAAACTGACCTTGGTGGACCGAGGGTCTGATTCAGTAGAAGGCAGATGCAGGTACCCACTGATTCACTTTGCAATCTCTGCTCTCTCTCCCTCTCTCTCTTTGCACGGTGCCTGCTAATAAGCATCAGCTATCTCGCAGTCTTAATTTGCAGAATGCTTTGTGATTCTTATAGCTCCTGCCCTCTCTATAACCCCATGATCCAGTTCTTAAATTTCCCATTTTGTAGATAGGGGAATTGAGACCAGCAGGCCTCAGATGGGGGCTCGGGAGAAACAGGACAGGAATCAAGATTAGGCACTTCCAACTATGAGGATATGGTACAGCAGCAGTGCCCCCACACTGTGAAGAGGAGGCCGCCTTCCCCCTATGGGACCCCTCTCACTCACCTTGATGAGTTTACAGCGGATCTGGGCCGAGACCATGTGGCTGTTCCGCAGGTTGCCCACCCGGAACATGAGGCAGAGTTTTCCGTCCCGCTGCGAGATGACAGCCGCCCGGCTGAACATGAGGGTCTCGGCACGTTTCTTGGGTTGGGACATCTTGATGAACATGCATCCAATCAGGAAGGCGTCCACCACGGAGCCCAGCAGTGACTGGAAGAGAAACAGGATAATGCCCTCTGGGCATCGCTCCGTGATGTAGCGGTGCCCGTACCCGATGGTGGCCTCCGTCTCGATGAAGAAGAGGAACGCCGAAGGGAAGTTGTAGACGTTGGCGACGCAGGGGTTGTGCCCCGGATCCGGCCCGCGGTGCATGTCCAGGTCGCCGCGCAGGTAAGCGATCCCCCACCACATGGAGGCCATGACCAGCCAGGCCACGGTGTAGGTCAACAGGAAGATGAGCAAGTTCCAGCGCCACTTGAGGTCCACCAGGGTGGTGAAGAGGTCGGAGATGTAGCGGCTGTTCTCGCTGCCCAGGTTGCCGTGCTGGACGTTGCAGCGCCCGTTCTTGTCCACAAAGCGCTGCCGCTTCCGGCGGGCCGAGGTGCCCACCACCGCCTGGTAGTCGTCCCCGAATTTCCGTCGCACCACGGACATCCTGGAGGGGACGCTCGTCCCAGGTGGGTTCTCCTAGACGCCAAAGGACAGACCCTGGATCAGATGGTGGAGACTCACCGAGGGGCTTTGTTGAGACAACCGTTGTTGTCGGGGTCACAGAGCCTGCCTGCTAATGCATGACTGGAGGTTGGCAACCTGCATGGGAGTGGGTGGTCTCTCCTCCCGGCTGACGGCTGAAGGACCCCTGGTGCCTGCCCACTTTTTACCTGCCAGTCCTGGCACTACATAGCATAGCCTACCTTGGCTGGCAACCTCTCCTGTGCCCTGTGTGGGTGTTGGAGGATCCTGGCCCCCGGGGAGCTGGGCTGGGTGGTCCCTCTTGGAGGTCAGTGGGGGAGCACCAGGCACGGACTCCTTCGGGCTGGCTGGGGCAGCCTCTCTGCTAGCTGGCGACGAGGGGAGGGGATTTCAGCCGGGAGGCAGCGACGGAGAAGGGCTCGGCTTTGGACGGTCGCCGTGGCTGGCTGGCTGGGGAGCCCTTCTGGACGGCGGGCTGCAGAACACGAGCCCAGCCGGGGAGGGAAGGTCTCCTTCTTCTGCAAGCGGGCGCAGCGGAGGGGGTCTCCGGCGGGTCCCTCCTGGGGGGCAGAGGCACCGGCGGATCGCCCGCCCTCGATGCCCGGCGGAGGGGGTCTTCGGAGGCAGCGCTGGGGTTGTTGCAGCAGCTGGCCAAGTCGCGCCTGGCAGCGGTGCGCCCGCGCTGCGCTGGGTCCGCCGTGCCAAACTTGCCAGCCCGGGCTCCGGGCGAGGCGGCTGCCTTCGAAGGGCGCCGCTGGACGCTGCCCTCCCCACCTGGCGCGGTCGCGGGCTGCTGCTGCCCGGCAGCAAGGGTTGGGGGGGGGGGGGGGAGGTCAGCTCCGAAGCTTCCCCTCTGCGGTCTTCCTTTCCAGCCCAGACGCTCCCGGCGGCGGCGGGAGGGTGGCGAGCGCTCCGGAGGCGGCTGCCGAACTCCCCGGCTTGTGCCGAGCAGCGCAGGGAAGCGGAGCGGAGTTGAGACTGGCGCGGGACTCCGCAGCGCCGCCTGGTGGCCGCCGCCTGGCTCTCCCAGCGAGCCTTCGTGGCGGCCAGCGGGGCGGGGGGGGGGGGTCGTCTCTTTGGGCAAGGTTCGGCTTCCCCCCAGCCGCCCTCGGTGGGCACGGACGTGGTGCTCAGGTTCAGCTCCTCTGCCACCACCACCACCCCCCGGGTCAGGAAGCACGGGGGATTGGGGAGAGCTGCACCCCGGAGCAGTGGCGGTGAGTCATGCGGGCGAGCGACACAATGGCTCAAGTCCCGCGCGCAAGAAAGGGATGGGGAAGTGGAAGGAATTCGAATTAAGGGAGCAGCAGATCCCCCTCCCTCGCTCCCCCGCACGCTCTTTTGCATATTGCGCAGACGGCGGAGAGGGGGCCTTGCTTGGCGGCGGAGAGGGGGGCTGCAACTCCCCTCTCAGTCGGATGTCTTTTTTTGGGGGGGGTCGCTCAGATTCATTTGAGCTGTGGGCTCAAGCCCATAACGTGCCAGCAGCATGCTTCTGAGCATGTGCAGAGAGCGTTAATCCTTTCTTCACTGAACAAACCGGGTTTTCCAAGAGACCTGAAGCACTGTCTATCTCTCTTCTTTGAAAATTGATTTTTAAAATCCCCTGTTCTACTTTCAGTTAGGGTTGCCAAGTCTGGGTTGGAAAATACCTGGAGACTTTGGGAGTGGATCCAGGAGAGGGCGGGGTTTGGGGAGGGGAGGGGCCTCAGCAGGGTACCATGCCAAGGAGTCCACCCTTCAAAGCAGCCATTTTCTCCAGGGGGGCTGATCTCTGCCAGCTGGAGATCAGCTGTAAAAGCGGGAGATCCCCAGGCCCCACCTGGAGGCTGGCAACCAGAATTTCAATCAGAGCACGGCATCAAAAACCGGAACTTGATAAGGCTTGAGTGCTCCCAGAAATGTTACTATTCCTTTGTTTATTCCGATTTTCCATCTACCTGCTTTTCTCTAATGTGCTATTTTCACCTGTCACTGGTGTGTGTGTGTGGGGGGAGGTTAATTGTACAATGCCATTAAAAAAACCTCTCTCTCTTTCCCCAGCGACTCTTCAGTTTTGTTCCAATGTGCTAGGCACTGTACAAGCCTCAGGAGTCACCTGCCCGTGCCCCAGAAGTAGGGTTAACAGGTCCCCCCTGGCCACTGGTGGGGGCTTGGGGGGGTAGGGTGGCCAGATCCAGGCTGGGAAACTCCTGGAGATTTGGGAATGAAACCTGGGGAGGACAGAGACCTCAGTGGGGTACAAGACCATAGAGTCCACCCTCCAGAGCAGCCATTTTCTCCAGCGGGACTGATCTCTGAGATGAGCCGCAATTCCAGGGGATCCCCAGGTCCCACCTGGAGGCTGGCATCCCAACTAGAAGCACCATTCGAATGCTGTAGTCGTTTGGACTGAACGATGGGTTAGGGAATAAATCCCTGATTAGATTTCTTGCCATATTCTTTAATGCTAAAAAGCAGAAGGCAGTTCTGGAGCCGAGCCACGGTGCTGGGAAAAGGGCAAGGCTTCACGGTTATCCTGATAAAAATCACTCTCCGCAAGCCATTAGGAAAGCAGGCTGGTAAATAATGGGGGCCGTCGATGGAACTCATGCAGCCGGGATGACATGTTCACTCTGCACACCGGTTGCTCCCAAGCTCACAGTGAACAACAACTGGGGCAGCTGAGAACAGTCACTTGAGAATAGTCACAAGGGAGATTTGGCAGGCAGGGCTGCCTTAACCCATTCCATTCCAGAGGGTGCAGAAGAGAGCGACGAGGATGATCAGGGGCCTGGAGACTGAGCCCTACGAGGAAGGGCTAAGGGCCCTGGGAATGTTTAGTTTGGAGAGGAGGAGATTGAGGAGGGACATGATCAATGTTCCCTCTAAGCTGTGGAGTCTTGTGAGCAAAAATTCTACTTTGTGAGCTACTGGCATTAAAGTTGTGAGCAAGTGATTTGGCTACTGCATCAATTAGTTTGCTCTGGAGCCCTCCTTCCCGAGCTATGCCAAAAATCTGCGAGCTGGAGGCTAAAAAACTGTGAGCTAGCTCACACCAACTCAGCTTAGAGGGAACACTGGACATGATTGCTCTCTTTAAATGTTTGAAAGGCTGTCATTGGGAGGAGGGCAAGGAGCCGTTCCAGTTGGCAGCAGAGGATAGGACCAGAAGCAGCGGGTTTAAATTACATGCAGAAAGGTATCGGCTGGATATTAGGAAAACTTTTTCACGGTCAGGGTGGTTCAAAGGTGGAATCAGCTGCCTAGAGAGGTGGTGAGCCCCCCTTCACTGACAGCTTTCAAGAAGAGGCTGGACGAATATTTGTCAGAGGTGCTTTAGGCTGGTCCTGCATTGGGCAGGGGGTTGGACTAGATAGTCTGTATGGCCCCTTCTAACTCTGTGATTGTATGATTCTTACCCCACGGACTCTTCCCTGCAAGCTGCCTGAAGGCACTCCCCTCGCCCCGGGCTAGGCTTCCTTCTGGTTTCCGCTCCTGGCAGCCATTCAGAGTGGCACGAGCTGGAGGGGAGCAGCAGGAGTTAAGCTCTTCCTTCTGCCTTCCCGTTCTCCCTCACAAGCTGATCACCCCACCACTTTCTTGGGACTGCATAGCTCTGGCTGGCCAAAAGGTTGGCGGGGAGAAAACAGGGCTTAATTTTAAAGGAGAATGTTATGGGTAGCACAAAGTACTGAGAAAGAGAAATTTGCGATCCTCCTTGCACCTACATTCATTTGCCTTGGTCCAGCGAATGCCGGTTGCTTTTGTTGCGGCAAACAGCAGAACACCGACATCTTACAACTGCCTGGGTTAAAAGGCACCCAGAGCCCTGTTCGCTGCACCGGCACAGCCCTGTGTGTGTGGGGGTGTATGATGGCCACATCTGGTAGCCAGGTAATTTTATGCATTACCCCATTCAGGCTCCCTGTGTTGCAGCCAGTGTGCAAGGTTGCGCACCAGTGGACGTACTCATAGATTCCTAAGCAATGTAATTTTTTGTCCTTATAGCGGTATATTTTTGGGTGGTGTGTGTGTGTCTGTGAGAGCTCACCAAGCTTGGCACAGGTATGAAAAACCTTGGCACAGAAGACACTGAGTGTTTCAAACTGTGTGTAAGGTGTTTTTTTCCTTGACTGCTCTGCTACACACTGAAATGCAACCTGACAATTTCGTAGCTCAAACGGGAGCATCTGATGTTAATTAATATTCCATATCGCTTTCTCCCACCCTCACATACGGTTTCACCTCCCCAACAGATTCGACTCCTGCTTGCCAGCAGGGGGGGTCTCTGGAGTGTGGAGAGAGGCCCGGGTTCCGAGAGACGGTTTCCCATCTAATTTCTTTGCAAATCAGGCGAGCTCCATCTCTAGAGGAAGTGCGAACAGCAGAAGATCAGATGCATGGATAAAATCTGAACATGCTGGGATTTCAAGGCACTCTCCTGCCAGCTCCCTCCGAAGCCGCCTTTGCCATTCATGCTCCCTGGCATCTTTTCCAGCATGGGTAATTCAAACCGGAGTACCGCCGGAGCCTGTGCCGTTTCCGAAGTCACACAGAGGACATGCCCATTTTATTAGAAGGTGGCTGCATTACAGCTCCCGCCTCCAGTTTCCTTTTGTGTCAGATCCCCTTTCCAAGATCTGTTGATCTCTGAATTAACCAGTAGGGTTTGGATGTGGAGTGAAGAAGGTTCACTCCTCACTTTCACACATCCTCTCTTCCCTCCAGTCTCATACATATTCAAATGAAGCCGCCTTATGTTTAATCAGAGGATTGGTCCACCAGAGTCAGTATTGTCTACTCAAACTGGCAGCAGCTCTCCAGGGTCTCAGGTGGAGGTTTTTAACATCACCTCCAACCTGATCCTTGTAACTGGAGGCACTGGGGATTGAACCTGGGACCTTCTGCACGCAAAGCAGGTGCTCTGCCACTGAGCCATGTCCCCTCCTCCCTTGAAGGAGGACTAGCAAGGGATAGCATTTAGAGTGCTGCACTAGGATCTAAGTATACACACATGAATACACATGAAATTGCCTTATACTGATCAGTACAATAGCAAGAACAAAATCACACGGTGGAGAGCACAAATTACTCAAGGTCAGATTACACTCAAGTGCTGCTTAAAGGCATATGTCTCAAATACGTTTAATGAGAAAATCATATGTAGAAATTGAAATGTAGAACCTTTCGTATGATCCACATATACTTATTAAAGCACTATGGCTTTAAGACAAATTCCGCACATGTAATATACATAAAGAAACCTCCCTAGAGCAAGACCAATATGACAGGCTATGTGCAGTCCTTGAAAACGGCTGTCCTCTTCTTACTGCTTCTTATTGTCCAAGCGTTTAGGTCTGCAGAGAGGCTAAGGAAACTGACTGACGTCACTTGATAGCCGTGGATGTTTCGTTAGTCTGCTTCAGAGTCAGCGTATTCTTACGGAACCACAAAGTTTACATATTTTGCATGACTTACCTCACTCCCGCATGAGCTTCATTGCATTCCTTTTGGCAAAGTGATTCTTCATACTGAATCAGACCATCAGTACACCAGTGTCAATGTTGTCTACTCTGACTGGCAGCGGCTCTCCAGGGTCTCAGGTAGAGAGGTCTTATAACTGGTCCTTTTAACTGGAGATGCCGGGGACTGGACCTGGGACTTTCTGCATGCTAAGGAGATGCTTTGCTGCTGAGCCACCAGCTTCGGTAACTGTATGGTTATGCAGATCATGGGACCTGCACAGTCAGAAGCCACGTGCAATGGCTTCAAGGTGTTGGTAATAGCCTTTAAAGCCTTATACGGCCTGGGACCAACATACCTAAGGGATTGCCTCTTCCTGTATACGCCCCAGAGAGCCTTACGCTCGGACAGTCAACATCTCCTGGTGGTCCCTGGCCCAGGGGATGGATGTCCGCTTAGCCTCAACCAGGGCTGGGGCTTTTTCTGGTGGAACACGCTCCCTATTGAGATCAGGGCCCTGATGTGTTTTAGATTTTATTCTGTTCATTGAAATGGATGTAACCTGCCCTGAGCTCCTCGTGGGATGGGCAGGATATAAATGCGACAAATAAATAAATAAAGGCCCCATTCACACGGAGCATTTGCCGTGCTAAAGAGACGGATGATAGGCGGATTTTCCGGGCGTGATCACACCGCAACATTTAGGAAGCGTAGTGCTCCCGTGGCTAACCCATGGCTTCCCGCCGAAGATGCGGATTAAAAAACTAGTACCTACGAGGTACTAGTTTCCGGAAGACGCGGGGCAAGGGCGGGCATCTGATCGCATCCCGTCCTAGTCCCGTCGCAAACCCCAGCCTGCACAGAATGCGTACAAACGATCATGCGCATGCTCACCTTCTGGTGAAAACAAATATTCCCAATTGCCACGGAAGCGGTGCCTAGCGATTGCTGGTGTGATCGCGCCCCGCCGCTTCTTTGCTGCGCTGCAGGAGAGCCATGTGATCGGCACCTCCCGCCCTAACCACAGGACCTCAACGGGACGTGTGATCGGGCGGCCGTGCATTATTTTGTTTCGGGGCAAACAGCCATGCCCCCCCCCCCCGCATTTTCTGGCCCGTGTGACCGGGACCAAATAAAATACCCA
>NW_015173694.1:529398-535770 GCF_001447785.1 Gekko japonicus | reverse complement strand
CCCAATGGTTATATTAACATACTAGACCCAGGCGCGAAACCCCCCCCCCCCTTGCTATGGAACATCGCGGGTTGGTTAATCTTGGGCCAGTGACTGGGTTGGCTCCAATGTAAAAAAATCTGCAAGCAGAAACACAAGAAAAACACAGCGTACACTATGTCAAACTTATTGTACCCGCTCTTGCATTGCCGTTTGGGCAAGATTGTGTGCAACCAATTTCTGGGCACAATAATGTAGAGGGAGGACAGTGCTTGGTGGTGCGCAAGACCCTGCACAAACGGAATTGCACTAAGTCTGGTTATGTTTCCGCTTGTGCACTGCTGGATCCTAGCCGCTGTCTCTCAGATGGACCTACCTTGCAAGGATGTTGTGAGGATAAAATAGAGGAGAGGAGAAGTACATCGTAAGCTACTTTGGACTCCCACTGGAGAGTAAAGTGGGATATAAATATAAATATAAATATAAAGGAAGCTCTTCTTCGTTTCCCTCCCTCCAGTGCCTATCTGTGTCTTTAAACGTCTGTTTTCTGATTTGGTATAATAGTTTTCTTCATCTGTTTTTTTTTTTTAAAGCAAGGTGCTGAGCCTCAAACGTATCTCTGCCCTGGATACCTTTACCCCTAATCCTACACAGGTAGGAGTCCAGATACTCTGACTCAGTGATAAGGTACTTCGCCCATGCTCCAGGTTACTCTTTTTTTCCTAATGCAACTCTGCAAAATCCGAGGATGAGTCCTGGAATTAAAAAAGGAAGAATACTGAGGCTGGCCTTTAAATTAAAATCTACCTGTGTGAGTCAGAAAGGGACAGCAAAACTAATTTTCACCCAGTGTTTGATGGCAGAAGACGCATAGCAGGCATTTTTAAATGTATCTGCAAAGGGAAGAGAAAAATTAGGGCTCCGTAGACAAGTTAGATCAAAGGCCTTTCACTGATAAAAGAACTGGAAATACATTCATGTATCTTTCAATACATACAGTTGAAGTACTGTGTACAGATCAGAGGAACAGTGCCCCCTCCAAGAGGCACAGCCCCTAGCATTTTATACTATCCTGGATGTAGAAGAAAGAGTTGGATTTATACCCCGCCCTTCACTACCTGAGGTAGTCTCAGAGAAGTTTACAATCTCCTTCCCTTCCTCTCCACACAACAGATACCCTGTGAGATAGGTGGGGCTGAGAGAGCTCTGAGAGAACTGCTCTTGAGAGAACAGCTCTGAGAGAACTTGTGACTGACTCAAGCAGTGTTAGTTAGTGTAAGTAAGCTGAGTGAGTGTGAGCTAGCTCACAGTTTTTAAGCCTCCGGCTCACACATTTTTGTCTTCGCTCAGGCAGGATGGCTCCAGAGCAAACTAATTTACGCAGTAGCCAAATCGCTCGCTCACAACTTTAATGCCAGGAGCTCACAAAGTAGGATTTTTGCTCACGAGACTCCACAGCTTAGAGGGAGCATTGGACCCAAGTCACCAAGCTGGCTGCGTGTGGAGGAGTGGGAATCAAACCCGGTCCTCCAGATTATAGTCTGCTGCTCTTTTGGAAATTGGTCCTATCTCATATATGAGAAATAACCCACTCGAGAGTTTCACTGGACATGGAATCATTAATATCAAACCATTGGTCCATTGCTAAATGTCACCTGCCCA
The DNA here is from genome assembly GCF_001447785.1 of Gekko japonicus. Lineage (NCBI taxonomy): Eukaryota > Metazoa > Chordata > Lepidosauria > Squamata > Gekkonidae > Gekko > Gekko japonicus. The sequence goes on along the minus strand of NW_015173694.1, from coordinate 534,129 downwards.
ACCATAATTTATTAGAAATTCTTTGTGCTGCAGCTCGGGTAGTATTAGCCAAATTTTGGAAGAATGACAAGCGCCCCACGATCTCTGATTGGCTTTCTAAATTACAGGAATTCTGTATAATGGATAAATTATCAGATTCCTTGGTACAAAACGAAACAGAACCCTACTCCTCAAAATTTGTGAAAATATGGTTTCCCTTTTTAGAATATTTAGCATACCATGAGGAATTTAGATCTATTCTAGATGCGATTAATGCTATGTACTAACTTATCTCCTCTTTTACTATAGTGTTGTTTGTTATTTCTTGATCTTCATATATTTGTCTCTCATTGACTATTCCAGTTCTTAATTATTGCCATGTGGATTGTACTTACCTGAAGTTATGAACTTGATCTGTATTTGTATTTTCTGTATTTGATTCTTATTCAAATAAAGATTATTTGACCAAAAAAAAAAGGATATAGAAACTCAGATAAAGCCACTGTAAAAGATCCTTAGCCTTTGCTTAAAATAAATACCACCACAGATTTTTTTTAAAGAGTTTGCTGCTCTTGACCACTACACCAAACTGGCAGGGGTCCCCAGCTTTTTTGAGGCCGTTCGCACTTTTGGAAATCAGACACAGTGTGGAGGGCTGCTTCAGGAGGTAGAGCCAGCTACAAAATGGCCGCCGCAGCTTACCTCCAGTCACACAGAGAAGATCTTTGTGTGGTGGTGGCAGCTGCTGCCAAAGCAACATTTTTCAAAAACCTGCACAGCCTATCAAATCGCCAATGGCCAATCAGAAGCCTGGCTTGGCAAAAGCCTCCTCTGGCACTGGCCGCTTTCTAAAAACCCTGGGCAGACACCAATAAAGGTGTCAGTGGGCACCATGTTGGGGACCTCTGATATAGAGAGAAATTAAGGCGGGGTGTAAATGGTGATGTCGTAAGCTGCTTTTGGACCTCATTGGCGAGACGAGCAAAGTATAAAGTAGGATGTAAGTATTGAAATGAACTAATGCATGAATAAACTAATACATGCAGGGCTATTTTTGGGCAGGAACGCACAGGAACGGAGGTCCGGCTGGCTCCCAAGTTGGCCACGCCCAGCAGGAACTCATTAGCATAACAGCAGGAACTCATTAGGACTGACTACATTAGGGGTGTGTGGCCTAACATGCAAAGAAGTTCCTGCTACAAAAAAGCCCTGGGTTTTGACAACAAACAAGGTAAACAGAATAAGAAGCAAAAGGTGGGTGTGGCTGGATGGCCACACTTCTGGTAACATGGGGGTGCGGCCTAATATGCTCATGAGCTGTGTTGTCAGGGGTGTGGCCTAATAGGCTAATGAGTTTCTGCTGTTGGGTGTGGCCTATTATGCTAATGAGTTCCTGCTGGGCTTTTTCTACAGAGCAAGACCTGAATACATGAATGAACTTTGCTCAGGGGAGTGGTGAGATAGGGATAGGATCCACCCCAGGGTTTGGGCTAGAGGAAGAGCTGTCTGCCCCATAGGGCAATTGTGCCGTAGTGCTGGACTGCTGAAACTCAGGGCAAACGAGGAGATGCAGCTCTTCTTCTCACTCCAGAGCAATATGGTGTTGTGCTGCTGGACTCTGCTGAATGTGTATGTGGGGGAGGCCTTGCTAACCATTCATTTTCTTCCTGCTCTCCTCCCCCCTCACATTTACTTGCAGGCCTCCATATGGTAACAAATACATTATTAATGTTAATCACAGTCATTTCTGCTCTGAAACTCAAGGTCATAAACGTTGGGGTTTCAGTGTAAGGGGATGCCCTGAATAGTTAAGCATGCTCATTGGAAGGCACACAAAGAATCCTCAGCGCAAATTTAAAAAAAGCTCCCCACCCTGATACAGAATTTTTATGTGTTCCTTGGCTTGGTGTAGTAGTTAAGAGTGGCAGGACTCTAATCTGGAGAACTGGGTTCGATCCCCCACTCCTCCACATGAAGCCAGCTGGGTGACCTTGGGTCAGTTACAGTTCTCTCAGAGCTGTTCTCTCAAGGGCAGTTCTCTCAGAGCTCTTTCAGCCTTACCTACCTCACAGGGTGTCTGTTGTGTGGAGAGGAAGGGAAGGAGACTGTAAGTTGCTTTGAGACACATGAGGCCTGCTGGGTGACCTTGGGTCAGTCACAGTTCTCTCAGAGCTCTCTCAGCCCCATCTATCTCACATGGCATCTGCTGTGGGGAGAGGAAGGGAAAGCGATTATAAGCCGCTCTGAGACTCCTTCAGGTAGTAAAGAGGGGGGGTACAATACCAACTCTTCTTCCCCTCTTCCTCCTCCTTCCCAAGCTTTGTGCTCCGTCTCATCCAATTCTCCTCCTCCACCCCGCATGCATTCATTTATTTATATATTTATACTCTGCTTGTCTCCCCAATGGGGTCCAAAAGCAGCTTACATCATCACCCCTCCCCCATTTTATCTTCACAAGAACCCCGCAAGGTAGTGGCGGCCAGGGCTATTTTTGGGTAGGAATGTACAGGAACGGAGTTCCGGCTGGCTTCAGAGTTGGCCACGACCACCACAACCAAAACCTCTACGTGCCTGGAGAGCGATCCCCCCTCCCTGTTGACTTCGAGGCGGGGAGGCCAGGGGGGCCCCTGGAAGGATCGGGGAGGCATCTAAATGCCTCCCCATGCCTTCCCGGGCCTGTCCAAGTGCCGGCTTGCCCGGGCTCTCCACAGCCGCGGGGTGCCCAGGCAAGCCAAGGGAAGGCATGGGGTGTGGCCTAATATGCTAATGAGTTTCTGCTGTTGGGTGTGGCCTAGTATGCTAATGAGTTCCTGCTGGCGGCTAAGGGTGAGTGGCTGGCCCAAGGTCACCCAGGGAGCTTCTATGATGGCAGGATGGGGGTTCAGGCCTGGGTCTCCCAGCTCCTAGTGTGACATTCTCACCCCTACACATGGCTTTTTTCCAAGCAGGTCCAACGATCCCCAACGTAACCCTTTTGGTGGTCCTAAGGGACCCCCCCTCTGTCTTTCTCACCAGCCGAAAAGCTGGTTGGATCCAATCCATTATATTTATATCCTGCTTTTTTACTAGAAAGTAGAAGCTCAGTGGTTAAGACGCTGAACTGCAGGCCGGACGGTCGGTAGTTCAGCAGTTCGAGACCTGAGTGCCGCAAGACGGAGTGAACTCCCGTCTCTGGTCCCAGCTCCTGCCAACCTAGCAGTTCGAAAGCAAGAAATTGCAAGTAGACAAATAAATACTGCTTTGGTGGGAAGGTAACGGCATTCCGTGTGCCTCTGTGTCTAGTCATGCCAGCCACATGACCACTGAAACATCTTCGGACAGCGCTGGCTCTTCGGCTTGGAAACGGAGATGAGCACCACACCCTAGAGTCGGATTCAACTGGTTTTCAAGCAAGGTAAACCTTTACCTTTACCTTTAGAAGTCTCTAACATGCTCATGGGCTTAAAAAATAAAGCATAAACAGCAAACCATCCACTTACAGTTCCTATCTTATTAATCAGGGCTCCCCAACCTTTTTGAGCCTGTGGGCACCTTTGGAATTCTGCTACAGTGTGGTCGGTGTAGCCACAAAATGGCTGCTGCTGGATGCGCAGCCAGGCATAAAATGGCTGCTGCAGTTTACCTCTAGTCGTGTAGTGAAGATCCTTGTGTTGTGGTAGCAGCTGCCGCCAAAAGAATGTTTTTTAAAAATCTGCAGAAACAAATCAGATTGCCAGTAGCCAATCAGAAGCTTTGCTGGGCAAAAGCCCCACCTCATCCCACCTGCTTTCTAAAAACAATTGGCAGGCACTGGAAAAAGTGTTTGCGCGTGGGCCGCTGTGCCACCACCCTTACTGGGGGCCCCTCCAATAGGCTGTCCGCAGGAAGTCCTGGAATAACCTAAGACTGAGTCAAAAAGCAAAACCAAAGGGAGCTGTGTGGCATTTTGAAATCTGACAGCAGAACTCAAAACATGTCTCCTCAAGAGCGAGCCCTGCCATGTTCCATGGGGCTTACTCCCAAGTGTAGGTGCGTCGAGGTTGCAGCGTATCAATGCAATTTCATGCAGCATTTAAACCTATTGATTTCAATGGCCTTAGACTGGGCTAATTCTGCACAATTCTGATGGTGCTGTAAATCCATGGTGCCACAAAATTCCTTTAAGCTCTTACTCTCTGGAAGTTGTCACCTAAAGAAGTTTATTGGCAAGACATTCCCAAAAGGAGCTCATTCACTGGCATAAATCACAGATGCTATCGGTGCAAAAAAGAAGAAGTTCAGCTATACAATGCATTCTCCGTTTTTAATTAATTCTCAGTGAGGGCTTGTCAGCAGGCTGCCATGGAGTTCTGTGTTGCTGGTTCTTCTGTACAGTTGCTACCCCCCCATGCCTGTGTGCTATTATTTTACTCTGCTGTAATGCCTAAGCCAAACAACTGGAGGACGTACTGGGGGAGTTCGCTTCATTGCCAGCTTGTTGCTTTTAGAGCCTGAGAACTGCACCTGTGTTATGTCTGGAGATAGCCTGGTTCTCAGGGAATGAGCGCGCAACCGTTTCCTTTCACCCGCCAGCGGGAAAGTGACCCATTGGTTCTGTATCTGTTTCAAATCCCTTTATTATGCTTGCCCTAACTGTTTGTAGTCAGTTCTAACAAAGAACGTGTTTGAGTGTCTTTCCAATGCTTTGAAATAAATTTTGCTTTTCTTGAGAACGTGGATTTATTCTCGATGCTTGGGGATCCAACATATTGTTAGAACTCTCATCGTTCCTGT